>NC_079456.1:13197281-13399781 GCF_903798145.1 Danio aesculapii | reverse complement strand
TATCATTTATTATTCTTATTTTAAATGTCTTTTACACATTACTTCAGATATTAAAATATCTTTTAAAATCAATCCGCAATTTCCATCACATTTATTTCTTTTTTATTCGTGCCATACTAAGCAGATAGTGCAAGTACTTAAATAAAAATTAATAAATGAAGATGTGATGTTATGTATAACAGCAAAAACTATTTTATATAACAGTACAAAATGCTCACATTATTTAAAGAACAGCCTTTATGGGCTTTTAAATATTATTTTAGCAAAGTTTCTGCCTCTCTTCTGTAGTGATGCTCAAAATGCTCTGTTTGTTTTGGATTCCACTCATGGTTTGTTTTAAGAAAGACCATGTAAAACACTTGCCTGGGCGAGTATGAATTCTGCTAAATAAATGAACCGCGCAAAGACACGAGCAAAAGAGTATGGTTTGATTAAAATTGAATAAAAATATTTAGATGTGTTTAAAAAATGATCAGAATGCAGAATCAAATTATATACATTTGTGGTTCCGATTTGCTAATACTCATAGTTTTTTAATATATATTTATGCATGTTTAAATATTTTAAAGATATTTTTTTTATCTAGAATCACCGTGTCTGACAGACTGGCGCTGAAGCTGTTTGGACATTTTAGGCATTTTACCAAAGTCTCTTGCACAGAAATTGTATATTCGAAAGCTTTGTTTCAGTGATCTCACTCAATCTGTGAACTGCAGCACATTTTACACTAAACTGTGTAGAATTAGAAAGGGAAACTTATTTTTATTATTATGATATCAGAAATTGTACTTAAGGTGCCTAAATATTGACAGATTCTGCAATAGTTTGTATGACTTTTTAAAACATAATGAAACATAAAAAATACTTATTTTATTATCACAATTTTGTTGTGGTTTTTGTTCAGATATTTAAAAGAAAAAATATAGATTTTTCAATGATTTAATGCATCTATGATGAAAATAATGGACATATATTCAGAGTTATTTTTCAAAAGCATTTCAAAATACAGTAAACATTTTTCTTCATTACATTGTTAGAATTTTGAATTATTTAGCTTTTTTAAATTTAAATAATCCTAGGAATATTTTTATTGTGTCGTACTGAATGCAGCCAGTCAAGATAATTGACAGATCATTACAGAGATATTTTATAACAGTATATTTTTTAAATGCAGTAAATATTATGACGTTAGTAAGTAACTTTATATGTCCCCGTAGGGAAATTTCATTTGCAGAGACATCTGACATTTCACATTCGGCATTTATATAAATAAATCGTTTAAAATCCGAAAGTACCATGGTACCCCAACTCTAAATAAATATCCAGTATACTGGCCATCAACTGTTACTGAGAGAGGAGGAATTTACAAACTTAATTGCTTAAGGAATAAATAATAATTGTGTCAATATTGTTTTATAAATAATAACACAATATCGACGACCTGATGGTAACAATTTGAAGGTGTATGATAAAGGATGTCTCTCATCATTGATAATCACGATAGCCTTATTTAATATTGTTTCTTTGTATATGTTACACAAAGAAATTGTATGATATCTTAATTTCATACAAAAAATGTATATGTTTTCTTAATGAAAAAGTTAATTAATTAAAATTAAGTAATTAAAAATATAATAAAACTATCCGATATTTATAGATTGTTTTAATTTTTAAAAATTCTACAATTTCAATATTTTTTTCTCATTTTAAAAGGATTTAATTTATTATTATTTTTTATTTACAAAAATAAATAATTCACTATTAATTTCTATAGCTCCTCCATGGTCAAGATAATTCATTTTATAAATTTTACTAATGACCAAGTAATTGATATTTACCGGAAGCCAAAATATCCTGCTCAAAAGTCTATATTCATCTCATATTTGACTTGGTCGAGTGCCTGGTTTGTCCTAAAGTGAACCGGTCACTGCTCTTGACTGAACTCCTTTAAGTGCTGTGAGCTCTGGTTTCCCAACATGCTTTGCACATGTGTGCTCTTCTGCACAGATTTTCTGTGTGCTGTCCACACAGACAAACAGATTAATTCTATTAATATTTTTAATGAATGTTTTATCTTGTAGAATCCTCCTAAATTAAGTTTAGCATTGAGCTATTATTTATGCAAATTATATGTACATATTATGCAAATTGTCCTTGAAGATCACTTTGGATGTTCTGACTATATCTTAGAATAAAACATGTCCGTCTTGAGTTCTGTTTCCAGCTTGGCCAATGTGATTTCATTTCTCTTTTGTGCTGTTTTTGATCATAAATAATCCATACTCCTTGCTAACTATGCTAAGTGCACTGGTTTTTCGAAACAAAGCCTTGACGCATAGCAAATTGTTTGTTCTAAAACAACAATTCGCAGTTTATCAAAAAAACTGAAACCTTTTCGTGAAGCATTTGGTTTAATTAAAGGTTTAGAAAAATACAGGGAATGTTTACCCAACAACAGTGTCCTTCAAACCAGAAATATTTTTATACGGAAAACAATGTTGTCAAATCGATCCCTGTTCATAGAGATTTGTGAAAACAGCTAAAAATGCACATTTTATTTACGTTTACTTACATTTTTAGACACAGTGTTGTCTGTTGTTTTCTGTTTTGCAGCAGATTTGTCCATCATTAGAATCGAGATTCAATGCGAAAACAACTAAAAGTGCACATTTTACTTAGATTTTGACACAATATTGTCTGCTTTTTCTGTTTTGCCTATAATACCTAACAAAGCTTGAGAAGATTTGTGCATCTTCAGAATCACGTTTCAATGATTTAATGATCCATTTATGAAGACAGTCGACAGTTTTATTAAAAGCAAACAGACAAACCAAAAAAAAAACTGGACCATTTGGACTTAATTTTATGAATTAATGATTCAGTGAATCAATTATTAATATACACTTTCATAGTTTTTATATAGTGTTTTAGTTAATTTTTTATATGAATGACTTTTTAAATTAATTATCATTGAGTGATTTAATGACTTATTAATAAAACAGTCACTTGCTTTGTTTCTTTGTTAATGAATCATTCATTTTGAATAAATTGATTGAATGATTCAGTGAATCACTCATTAAGACAATGAGTTGCTGCCGCCTACTGGTGTTTTACTAGTCAGTATTTATTTATTTTTTCTTTCTTTCTATTTTTGTCAACAAAAATAGTTTCAAACAAAGCCCAAGCAAAACTTTTATATGTCTTGGAGAAGCACTGCAATGTTTCCAGTGATGTAAAGTAACAAATTACAAATACTCAGATAACTGTAATTGAGTAGTTTTTCTCTGAAATTGTAATTTACTTCTCTGAAATTGTAAAGTACTAAGTAAAAATATATACTTTTACTTTCCCTTGAATTCATTTTTAGTGCTGTATCGGGACTTTTACTCCACTACTTTCCTTCAACCTGCAGTCACTACTTCATTACAAAAATCAAATCGCACATAGAAGGTAAATCACATCATAATGAACAACCTCAAGACATGGGCGATTTATAATTGCAGAAAACTGTTTGGCAGCATTAAAAGTGTCCCGCTGACCCAGAGACTGTTTAGATGCATGCCACTCATGAGAAGATGACAGATGTTTACTGTCTGATGACCAAAATGGCCTTAAACACCCAGCAGGCACAAGACGTCAACATGATGTCAGATTGACGTTGTGCCCCAATGTCGTGGGGGCGTAGCATTTTATTTGGAAATGAAAATCAGTAAACATCAAAAGCTAATATCAGGCTGACATTAATGTCCAACCTCCAACCTAAAACCAACCAAATATCAACATCTAATGATGTTACAGCTTGACGCCTATCAGATGTTGGATTTTGTTTGCCAAAACATGAATAAATGTCAGTATTTGATGTGACTATGACGTTGATTTAAGACAGGAGTGGGCAAACTCGGTCCTGGAGGGCCGGTGTCCTGCACAGTTTAGCTCCAGCTCTAATCAAACACACCTGCTTATAGATTTCTAGTGATCTTGAAGACACTGATTAGCATGTTCAGGTGTGTTTGATTAGTGTTGGAGCTAAACTGTGCAGGACACTGGCCCTCCAGGACCGAGTTTGCCCACCCCTGATTTAAGATGTTGGCTCAACATTGGATTTTGGTCACTTTCTAACACAACCTAAAATCAAATATCAATGTAATTAGACGTCGTTATTGGACATCAAAATAACATTGTTATTAGACGCTGGCTTGACATTGAATTTTAGTCACCTGACGTCACAACCTAAATGTTAATGTCTTATGATGTTGTGTGCCTGCTGGGCACTACAGAATGTTACGTTTACACACATCCACAAATTAGATGTAAATGCATCCGCTTTTTACAGCGTAACACTCATTACTACACTACTTTTGAAAGAGCTACTTTTCACTCATACTTCAAGTAATATTCACAACAGATACTTTTACTCTACATGCTCTACATTTTTAGGCAAGTAATAGTACTTTATGTATGATTTTTCAGTACTCTTTCCACCACTGAATGTTTCATTCCTGAATTAATCTGTATTTGAATTAATTGAGTGAGATGATTCATTAAATAAATCAGCTGTTTTAGGTGAATCTTTTGAACAAATGAATCACTCCTTAAAGGCTTACTGGTAGTTTTAATTTCATATATATTTATCCACAACATGCAGACCTGCTTAGATAATTGGGAAAAAACAGCAATGTTTTATTAATTAACATTAACAACAAAAATCCCCCAAAATATCACAATTTTTGCTCAATTTCAAACACCACAATCTGCATGCACATTTAACTTTTAAAAATAAGGGGGTTGCTAAAATTAATGTGGTTCCAGCATCTAATTAATTAGGCAATGTGATTTCAAACCACAACCTCTTGATTAATAAACTAATGCTAATTAATCAACCAGCTGCAGGCGACATAAACAATAACAACATAAAACACACATTCAGCAGCGTTTTAAAAGATGAAGTGGCTCTTCTCTTCATGATTGTTGTTTGTTTCTTTTTTTTTGGTCACGAGCCAGCTGTTGGCATCTCTATCTGAATCATCAGGTCACGAAGCATGAATCATCTTTCTTTCTTTTTTTTTTTTTTAGCTCAGTGCTCTTTATTTTAACCTGTAGTATTTTTAATGTAATGTTAATCTGGCTTTCAAGCACCAAATACGTCAAAATTTGGTGTATATTTCAAATATTTGGCAACTGATGCAAAGATTAATGACGATGCTAATGCTAACGTATGACTTTTCTTTGTTTTGTTGTTAATGTTCTCTATCTGCGAGTCGAGCTGTGTGAAACAGTCATCAGTGGTTTGATTGTTCAAGCATGACAAACTGTTTCCAATTGATCTCTCTATTGAGTGCATTACATGAATTTAATCCATGCTTTAATGATCTTCTGTCAGCCGCTTCCATCTGCGCACAATGTTATTGCCAGCAAATGAATGAGGTTTAAGATCTGAGCTGAGTAAAGACGGATTACTGAAGATTTGACTGTCTGGTGTGATCTACGATGTGGGAGTTTTAAGGAGGAAAAGAAATTATAAATGCGTCTTCTAGGTGTAGGTCTATGAACGCAAGCGCTGCTAGCACTGCTATTTTCAGCTACCGCTATTTTAAGCAACGGTTAATATAGTTTAGCTTGGGATAAAATTAGCTAAACAATAATAGCTTTAAACGGGTCATTTTAAATAGTACTTCAGTAAAGCAGCAGTCTAAAGATTATTATAGTTGTGGAGGCAACAGTTAATCAAGAATAGCTTACAAAATTAGCCAAAGCAATAATTTATGCTCATTAGGTTAGCTATAAAGAGTAATCCCTTTAAATAACTAACAGGCATATTATATAGCTAACAGTAATAGCCACAAATAGCTTATTTCTACTATTGCCGGGGTAAAGTTATGTGATAACAATGTTGTCAATAATGTCTAATTTAAACAATATAGCAAAGCAATAAGTTAAAGATAACTTAATGTTAGCAGAGTATAGGTAGCAACAGTATTAGCCACAAACGCTAACTGCTGTAGTAAACAACCATATTTTTGATATTTTTGCTGCAGAGTTTTGTTAGCAAAGTTGGCCACTGTATTGCTAATACTATAGCTAGGAAGCTAACTTCAACTATTGCCATAGTAAAGCAACAGTTTAATGACAATTTAAGGATTAAGTTGAAGTACAGCTAATAGTAATAGCCAACATTAGCCAGTTTCAACTAGTGTCAGAGTACAGCTACTGTTATAACAATGTTGCCAATATTATCTCATTTCAACATAGCAGAACAAAATAAATGAAAGATAATTTAAGTTAGCGAATTATAGCTAACAACAGTATTCACCGAAAACATGGCTAACTGCTGTAGTAAGTACCCTTTTAAAGATATTTTAGCTGCACAAGTTAGTTAGCAAATTAGCCACTGTATTGCTAATACTATAGCCAGAATGCTAACTTTAACTACTTCATGTAAAGCAACAGATTAATGATAATTAAAGGATTATGTTTAAGTACAGCTAATAGTAATAGCCAAAATTAGACAATTTCAACTACTGTAAGAGTATAGCAACTGTGATAACAATGTTGCCAATAAGATCTCATTTCAACCTAGAACAATAAAAGTAAGCAGAGTACAGCTAGCAACAGTATTAGCCAAAAAAGATAACTGCTGTATAGCAACTGTTTAAAGGTAATTTTTGCACAAGATAGTTAGCAAATTAGCCACTTTATTGCTAATGCTATAGCCAGAAGTTTAACTATTGTATAGTTAAGCAGGTTTAATGATAATTTTATGATTGAGTTGAAATACAGCTAATACTAATAGCCAAAATTAGATAATTTCAACTACTGAGTAGAGCAAATTTAATAACAGTGCAAACATATCTTGAAGTTATCTGTATTTTAAACATAGCATATAAACATAATTAAAGTTAACAGAATATAGCTAAGGAAGTAGTTAGCAAAGTAGGTACTGTATCGCTAATACCAGGGGTGTCCAAACTTGGTCCTGAATACTGATGTGCTGGTGTCCTGCAGATTTTAGCTCCAATTTGCCTCAATACACCTGCAAGGATGTTTCTAGAAAGCCTGGTAAAGCTGCGGTCACACTGGAATTTTCTCCCCAAAGACTTTCATTCAAACGCACGCGAATGCGAATGCACCTGGAAACACGAGCTCGTCGTCAAGTTTCACAGTTACACTGCACTGCAAAGTTCAAGCTTGGTGTACTCTGACCTGCGAAATCGCATTACTTGACTGCGTGAGACCAATCAAGGATCAAAACATGACCTCTCTGCACAGAAATTTAAAACATGGACCAATCGCCCGCTTTTTAAATGTCTAATCATCTTGTTTAATCCCGCCCCTTTTCGCAGCGCCGTACGACAGAATTTCTCAAGCTCAAACTCTAGTGTGACTGTGGCATAAGAGCTTGATTAGCAAGCCCAGGTGTGTGGCTGAATGGGGTTGGAACTAAAAGGTGCAGGACACCAGCACTCCTGAACCGAGTTTGGGCACCCCTGGCTAATACCGTCGAAAGCTATAATTTCATCTGCTGCTGTAGTTAAGCAACAACTAAACTTAAAAAACTAAAATTATATCTGTATTTTCAACATAGCAAAAATAAATTAAAGATAACTTAAAGTTAGCAGAATATATCTAACTGTTATACCAGGGGCGGATTTAACCAATAAGTGAGGGAAGCGGCAGATAAGGGGCCTAGGAAATCTGGGGGTCCCCAATAAATTTCTAGAAGTATAAATTATACCTATAAATTATATATAACATAATTTTCTATCATTATTTAATATACTAAAATATAATATTTTATAATAATGTAATGTTATGTAATAATAATATTATAAAATAAAGTATTCACCACCCCAATTATGGAGCAAAAAAAAAGTATATTTATATATATATACACATGCTATTTTTTTTTTATTGTAAATTCATTTTAAGAAACTAATCATTCAAAATGTAAAGACTGTGTTGAGATAAAATATAAATAAAAAATAAATAAAAGTAGAAAGGGCATCAGGACTTGGGCCCCATAGCTGGAGTTGCCCAGGGCCCCCAATTCGCTAAATCTACCCCTGTATAGTACAGAACTGTTTAAAGATGTTAGTAAGAGTTAGTTAGCAAAGTAGCTACTCTATTACTAATACTATTGCCACTATTATTATTATTATTACAACTATTTCCAAAGTAAAGCAATAGTTTAAACTATTTGAAGTTTGTAGTTAGCACAGTATAGCTAACAGTAATATCCAAGTAATACAAAGCAACAGTTTTAAAATTATTTTTGATGAGGATAGCCATAAATAGCTAATTTTCGCTATACCGCTGAACTACTGCGAAGCTATACACAGTTTAAAGTCAATTTTGCTGTGGAAGTTAAAGTTAGCAAAGTATAGCTTACAGTAATAAACCCAAAACAAAAATAGCTACAATAATTTCAACATCTTGTTTACAAAACTTAAGTGAGCCAGCTAACAATATGTCACTATACTACAAAGTTACAATTAAAATATAATTTTTCTAACAAAGGTCAATAAGTTAAGCTACAGTATAGTCATGAGTTTGCTCATTTTAACTATACTGCCATAATGAAACAATGGTTTAAACAGAATCTTGTTGAATTTGCACATCAGTCACACAGATGTCATAAGATGTTAATATTAGGTTATATCAAAGTCCCTTTAAGGCAAGTCATTTCACTCGGTGGCCATCTTTGAAACACCTCTCAGACAGTATGCTCAGGCATTCTGTCTGAATGGGGAAACATCAAATTTTCCAAAACTAGTTGCCAAGCTTACCACTGAATTTCATATAAGGAATCACTAATAATATTAAACAACAACAGTGTCTTTAGTTTCATTTCTAAACGTCTGGCCTGAGCCCCTCCCCCAGAGAATCGTCAGTCTATAGCGATTGATGAGTGGCTCCTGTACTAGTTAGGCTGGGCTTTATTCACCATATTGACCGTTACACTTTTCCCCATTCAAAAACATACGAGTGACATGTCTTGTGTATTCTATAGTCTTTGCTTATATTTAGGTTGTGATGTCGGGTGAAAAGAAATTCAGTGTCTAGCCAGCCGTCTGTCCGACATTGGACACTGACGTCAGTCTGACTTTGGGTTCTGATGTCAACCCGATTTTTATTTCCACCCAAAATGCATGTCCCATGACATTGGGGTATAATCTGTCATCATGTTGACATGCTGTGCCTGCTGAGAGTTAACTTTAGCCAACTGTAGCTAATAGAACCAAATATATAATTTCAACTACCACCTATACTTGACTAGTGAGGTTTGTTAGTGCGAAAGTAAGAAAACAAAGGCACTTTTTAACAACAGAGACGTGTTTGTGGTACAATAAGAAGTTAGATTAAACACTTTTATTGCAATAGAGTGGCAAATAAAATGTAATTATTGCTTCTTTGTTTGTAATTTATCCTTTGCAGGCTGAAATAAGAACATACTTTTTCCCCTTGCAGATACAAGCGACTCTGTAAACTTATTCATCTGGAACAGTTTAATTTGATGTTCTCAGAGCAGGTCAAACCATTCATTTCCAAGCATATTTTCAAGTTATTTGCATATAAGGATGTGCAAAAACTAATTATTTGAGTTCTTTGAGTGTTTTTTATCACCTCTGATTATTTAACACCCAGTCCTCTAATTATTCCTTAAATAATTTCTGAATATAGGTATAATAAAACAAACTTATATATATATATATATATATATATATATATATATATATATATATATATATATATATATATATATATATATATATATATATATATAAACAGTATATATATATATATATATATATATATATATATATATATATATATATATATATATATATATATATATATATAAACAGTATATATATATATATATATATATATATATATATATATAAACAGTATATATATATATATATATATATATATATATATATATATATATAAACAGTATATATAAACAGTTTATAATACATACTTTGTGTTTAAAATCTGTCCTCTGATTTCATGTGATTTGCATCTTGATGTAAAACTTTAATTTGTAAACAAAACACTTTTTTAATTGTTTTTCACTTCATATGTGGCTTTTGGCAGCTTGTTTTTATCTCGTAAAGGAGGCTTGTGTGTTTTGGTGCAGTGAAACTGTGAACTACGGTACACTTCTGTTTATTTTTAGCTTTAATTGTGAATGTTAAACTACAGGAGATCAGACGGGGAGCTGTTAAAAGTATTGCTGTGCGAGCCCGAAGACTCGTTTTTAGTGTTTTGTTTACTCCTTGTAGATGATTGAATATATTTCAGTAGAATTTCAGTTGTTGTGTTATTATTAATATTTGATATACAGAGCCAGTGTAAGTATTTGAGTTCCTGCAGGGTTGGATACGAGCGTCTAACAACGTTTAAATGCTAAATCTATAGGACTGAAGGTCTGGTCTTATGAGAGCAAATGGTAGATGAATGAACAAATTGAGGGTGACGTTAGGAATAAATGCTGAGGGTTTGCTGTGATGCTCTTTAATATTTCATAAAGGGCCCTGCAGTAGGACTGTCTGTGTGTATGTGTATGTGTGTGTGTGTGTGTGAGATAGAGATAGAGAAAGAGAGATAGCTTAAAGTAATTTCATTCATTCATTTTCTTTTCTGCTTAGTCCCTTTATTAATCTGGGGTCGCTACAGCAGAATGAACCGCAAATTTACCCAGCACATGTTTTACACAGCAGATGCCCTTCCAGCTGCAACCCATAACTGGGGAACACACATACACTACGGAAAATTTAGCTTACCCAATTCACCTATACAACATGTCTTGGACTTGTGCCATGTGACTTTGGAATTGTGCTACCCACTGCGCCACCATGCTGCCCATGTAATTTCATATAGGTAATATTTTGTGACCTTTTTTTGTTAATTTCTGAGAGATTTATTACCTAAATTTGATCCAAAAATTGGTTATATCTTTATTAATTCTATTAAATAATTAAATTTATTATTATTATTATTATAAATTCTATAATTTGGGGTGATTTTGATTATTTTGATTTTCAACCATTTTATTTATTCATTTATTAGTTTAATGAAATTGTATCATATAAACAAAGAATAAGGTGTATTTGTTAGCACTTTCTGCATGTTGTTGCAGTCTGGTGTTCTCTAATAAACAGCATGTGTTAGCTATGACAGACACATTGTCTTATCAATAGTTTTTTCCATGTCATATTGATTTCAATGTCTGGTCCACATAGCCTACAGACGCTGCACTGACTGAATGACTGAACAAAAGAGACTCTTTAGGACTTTCAGTTCCAGTTCAGGACAAGGCACAAAAATACACACGCGCGCACGCACGCACGCACGCACGCACGCACACACACACACACACACACAAAACTACCTGTTTTTATTTTAGTTCTAATGCAAAGTCTCCCTGGATCTTAATTAAAACTATATTTCATGTTTTACTTGGTTTCTTTTTTTGTAGTTATGAACTGATGGTGTACTCTGATCCATCTCAAGTTACAAAGAATCTAAAATGAGCGATTCCATGCAAATGTCAACCTTGCCATGAAAAAGTTTTCACCAAATAGCAAAACCCTCTCTATGTTTTTGTGTAAGCTTGTATTTTACAGCACTGTAAAATACTTAAAAGTCCTGTCAATGTTTTCAAACTATTATATTGGATTTATTTTCACATCCATAATGGAAAGGTGTCACATCTTTAACAAAAGTTTTTCCCCATAAAATCAAAAGCATCAAATAAAATTAAATAAATATTTTTGTTCTATCGTGAGCCAACTTATATCCTTTTGATTAGCATTATTTCTTTTGCGTTGTGCAGTTTAGTTCACTGAATTTCTACAAAGGTTGACTTTTTTGTCACATTATAACGCATGAGTATTTTCCTCATTTAAAATCTAAAAAAATTATTACAGATTGTTCTTTTTCTGATCCCATAAATCTGTGGTTAGTTATTTTGGAAAATATAAACAGATGTTTTGATACAATGTTAACATAAACTTTATGTTTAGAGATTTTTCTGCAAATTTCACATCCACAACACTGGAATTCAAATAGCAAAGTACAATTATTAGGTATATTATCAGTATTTTTCAAACCTACTTGACTAATATAACACATTTAAAAGAACAGGTCAATAAAAACTGTGTTAATTACCATTATTTTAAGAAAAATACCGCGTGACGCATTTTAAGAAATTTAATTGGGCGGAGCTTCACCGATGACTATTCAAATATAGAGTTCGGTTGATTGTGTAAGATTTTTCCTTACAGATGGCGAAGAGAACCCTATTGGTGATTATAGTTGGCTTTCTTTGCGTGTTTATCTGGTTATTGGAGTTCGTGTCCTTTGAAAGTCAGAATTGCTGCTCTGTTGACATGAGTTTGAGAATATTCAGTTTACATTACAGTTAGGTTACAGCGCCGTCCTCTGGCCGCATTTAGCTACTGCGTATAAACAAAGTATTCTGTAGTCTTTGTTATGAAGAACAGATGTTTATTTCACTGTTTATCATCAGTCTCCAAAACTACATATTAATAAATATATAATTTTAAAACTTAAATACAAAAGACGATGCTTTAATGGATTTGTTTGAATTAAAAATGTTTAATTCACTTTGAAAAAAGATTATGTGAAAATTTAAATGAACTGTGTTTAATTCATTTAATTTTAGTTCAATAAAAAAAGAATCTAAAATGCAAGCCCATTTAGCTAAAAGAGTAATATGTATATGTATTTGAATGTATATTTTTATTTGTATTTAGTTTTTTTTACTTTTTTTGTTTTTACAAATGTTACGAAGTAGGCTAAAGGCATAAATCAAATACCTACAAAAGAAAAAAGAACTATTATTTTTATGCATTATTAATATCCATATTATCACTGTATTATTTACTTTAGAATTTTTATTATTAAACTCGTTTTTCCCATACTTTATTCATTAAATTTAAAATGCAAACAATGGAAATAAACTAAAATACAAATAAAATGTATTTTAAATGTTGTGTTTTACTTTAGAATTTGTTGTAATTTTCTTGTAAATACATTATTTTTTACCTTTTTAATTTGTTAGTTGCAGGTTTGGTACTTTGTAGCATCTGCATTTTAAAATGAAGATGTTTTCATTTCTAATCTAATCTGTAAATGCTGAAGTCTCTGTTGTTTTGTTACAGGTTATATAAAACTCACTGTATAAGGCTTGAAAAGAAGAAGAAGAAGAAGAAGAAGAAGGAGAAGAGGAGCTCAAATATACAGGTAGGTTCATTTCTAGCATTCTGTTTTTGTGATAACCACATTTCACATTTGTGTGTGAGCTGGTACATGATGGTGACGATTGTGATGAAGAAGAACTGTGGTGTTGTTATATTGAGTGTCCAGCAGAGGGAGGCAGGGGGTTGAAAATCAAATTGAGGAGTAAATATGTCGCTCTTAAATGCTCTTTGTTTGCATATACAACACTGGAAAGAGAATATTGTATTGCAAGTACCTTCAGCATTTGCTCAGAGTAAGAAATCTTGCTTTTTGGTCAGAAAAATCGAAATAATCTGGAATAAACCTTAAAACATTCCATTTGAAAGGAAAATTAAATGTCTTTGATATAGAATTAATTGAAATATAAATGTATTAGAAATATTATCCTATTAATAATTGTTTATTGTTCAATTAGATATACAAATAATAATTTAGTTTATTCTTAATTTAATAGAAATTTTATTTCAGTAAAATATATATTATATAATATATAAACACACTCATAGTTGAAGTCAGAATTATTAGCCCCCCATTTATTTTTTCCCCAAGTTTTGTTTACAGAGAGAAGATTTTTTTTCCCAACACATTTCTAATCATAATAGTTTTAATAATTCATAAGAAATTTTCCTTTTATTTTATTTTAATTAAATATTCTTTAAAAACTATTAATATTAAGAACAAGTCCTTTTAACAAGTTCTGCCACACAACATGTAGTATTTACATGTTAATTGAGTTTATTCCTAATGTAATTACAAAAATCTGTAAAATAATGGAAAAGGTGGCTAAAATAAAGAAGAACCGTCAAGCAACAGGTACTAGTTTTTATTTAAATGCAATTTAAGTTTATTTAATTGAAGTTTGTTTAATTAAATTGACATTTTAATTGAATCTATACATTTTATTAAATTAAACAAATGTCACTCTTCACAATTATGTATAGTAAAATATTTATTTATTTATGAAATGACTAAACATACTACTTTACTGAAATATTAAAATATTTGTATTTTTGTTAGAGGAACTGCAATAATTAATGCATTTGTATTTATTTATTATTATTATTATTATTTACTCCTGTAAAATCTGTAAAATAATGCAAAAGGTGGCTAATATAAAGAAGAACCGTCATGCAACAGGTAGCAGTATTTATTTAAATGTAATTCAAACTGTATTAATTGAAGTTTATTTAATTAAATTGACATTTTAATTTAATGTATACATCTTATTAAATTAAACAAATGTCACTCTTCACATTTATGTATAGTAAAATACAAACAAATTTTGATTTATTTATAAAATTACTAAACGTACTACTTTATGGAAATATTAAAATATTTGTATTTTTGTTAGAGGAACTGCCATAATTAATGCATTTGTATTTATTTATTTATTTATTATTTACTTCAATTATTTATTTTACAATATCTAAAAACCAATTTTACG
Organism: Danio aesculapii; assembly: GCF_903798145.1. Classification (NCBI taxonomy): domain Eukaryota; kingdom Metazoa; phylum Chordata; class Actinopteri; order Cypriniformes; family Danionidae; genus Danio; species Danio aesculapii. Next base: position 13,385,068 of record NC_079456.1, on the reverse strand, counting down.
TAACCTCAACATATTGCAATCTTTTATTCAATTTCATTCATTCTAATTATGATTTCATTTAAAAAAATCTTTAATCCCATATTATAAACCTCAAAAGTGACAGAGCAACCTTCAAAACTAAAGAATAAAGCAAAAGCAAATCTCATAAAGTGTGTGTATCCTGGTGTGTAACGACAGTGACGTGTGTGTGTGTGTGTTAAGAGCAGGTCCGTCTTATAACAGAGCCGTCAGTTTTCTCTCTCTCTCCACTTCACATCTGCTCTCCTCCTCCTGCTCTCCATCTCTCTCTTCTGTGTGTTAGCGTTAGTGTTAGCGTCAGTGTCAGTGTTAGCGTGCGCCGCTATGGCTCAGTGTCAGAGCTGCTCTCAAAGCATGGGCTCCTTTTACTGCCTCGTTCGCAGGAGATTCAAGAGGAGACGCAAAAAACGCTCCGAACGCAAAGGTAAAACTGCTTGACTTTAAATCAGAGTTTAGATCTTAAATGTACACATCTAAGGTTCAATTTTTGGACTACTTATTTTTTTCCTGCTTTTGATAAGTATAGATTTTAGGTACTGTTTGTGCAAATTGTGCATCCATTTTAGTATTGTTTGTGAATCTTTTTTATTTGTATGTATGTATATATATATATATATAATATTAAATATGTCATAAAAACAGATTTTGTTTTGCCATTTTAAAATGATGGCTTTTTAAGGATAGAGAATTAATAACTTAAATAACGCTAAAATAGTTTTTCACTTTTAAAAAAACAATTTTGGTCCAAAAAATTATAATAAAGGGTTGTCGATCTATATAAAAGCTAAATTGCATGAAAAAAGGGGAGGAAAAAAATCTAATCATTGATGTTTAGTTTAAACATTTGTCATAAAATGTATAATCATAAGCATTTATGTTTGGAAATATTTGCTATGAAATATTTAATTACAATTGTTTACTGTAAACTTGGCCATTAGATGTTTATCCAAAAATATTTACTGTAAATCTTTGCCGTAAAATGTTTAATTGTAATAGTTTACTGTAAACTTTTGCCATAAAATGTTTAATTGTAATAGTTTACTGTAAACTTTTGCCATAAAATGTTTAATTGTAATAGTTTACAGTTATTTTTTTGCCATAAAATGTTTAATTTTAATAGTTTAGTTATTTTTTGCCATAAAATGTTTAATTTTAATAGTTTACAGTTATTTTTTGCCATAAAATATTTAATTGTAATAGTTTACTGTAAACTTTTGCCATAAAATGTTTCATTTTAATCGTTTACGGTTATTTTTTTTGCCATCAAATGTTTCATTTTAATAGTTTACAGTTATTTTTGCCATAAAATGTTTAATTGTAATAGTTTACTGTAAACTTTTGCCATAAAATGTTTCATTTTAATAGTTTACAGTTATTTTTGCCATAAAATGTTTAATTGTAATAGTTTACTGTAAACTTTTGCCATAAAATGTTTCATTTTAATAGTTTACAGTTATTTTTTTGCCATAAAATGTTTAATTTTAATAGTTTACAGTTATTTTTTTGCCATAAAATGTTTCATTTTAATAGTTTACAGTTATTTTTTTGCCATAAAATGTTTAATTTCAATAGTTTACAGTTATTTTTTTGCCATAAAATGTTTCATTTTAATAGTTTACAGTTATTTTTGCCATAAAATGTTTAATTGTAATAGTTTACAGTTATTTTTTGCCATAAAATGTTTAATTTTAATAGTTTACAGTTATTTTTTTGCCATAAAATGTTTCATTTTAATAGTTTACAGTTATTTTTGCCATACAATGTTTAATTGTAGTAGTTTACTGTAAACTTTTGCCATAAACTGTTTAAATTTCATAGTTTACTGTAAAATTTTGCCATAAAATGTTTAATTGTAATAGTTTACTGTAAACTTTTGCCATAAAATGTTTAATTGTAATAGTTTACTGTAAACTTTTGCCATAAACTGTTTAAATTTCATAGTTTACTATAAAATTTTGCCATAAAATGTTTAATTGTAATAGTTTACTGTAAACTTTTGCCATAAAATGTTTAATTGTAATAGTTTACTGTAAACTTTTGCCATAAAATGTTTAATTGTAATAGTTTACTGTAAACTTTTGCCATAAAATGTTTAATTGTAATAGTTTACTGTAAACTTTTGCCATAAAATGTTCAATTTCAATAGTTTACAGTTATTTTTTTGCCATAAAATGTTTAATTTTAATAGTTTACAGTTATTTTTTTGCCATAAAATGTTTAATTTTAATAGTTTACAGTTATTTTTTTGCCATAAAATGTTTCATTTTAATAGTTTACAGTTATTTTTGCCATAAAATGTTTAATTGTAATAGTTTACTGTAAACTTTGCCATTAAATGTTTCATTTTAATACTTTACAGTAAACTTTTTCCATTAAACGTTTAATTGTAATAGTTTACTGTAAACTTTTTCCATAAAACGTTTAATTTGAATAGTTTACTGTAAACTTTTGCCATAAATGTTTATGCGTTCACTTTTGCTAAAAAGTGACATTTATCGTGAACTTTGCCATAAAATGTGTCATAATAAATGTTTGGTGTAATCTTTTCCATCAAATGATTTCCTTTTGCAAAACGTTAACATTTTATGCCACTTTTCTTGGGTATACCGGCAGTTGTCAGTACTTTTCGATTCAAAGCATTATTCAACTTTAAATAAACAATAAAATACTAAATAGCAATCTGAAACTTTTTTACGTTTTTCATTTTAAATTTCAAATGTGATCATTGGGGTGGTGCGATGGCTCAGTGGTTAGCACTGTTGCCTCACAGCAAGAAGGTCGCTGGTTCGAGTCCCAGCTGGATCATTTGCCATTTCTCCCTGTGTTCGCGTGGGTTTCCTTCAGAGTGCTCCGACTTTCCCCACAGTCCAAACACATGCGCTAAAAGTAAATTGGATTAACTAAATTGTCAGTAGTGTATGAGTGTGTGTGAGAATGAGGGTGTATGGGTGTTTCCCAGTACTGGGTTGCAGCTGGAAGGGCATCCGCTGGGTAAAACATGTGCTGGAATAGTTGGTAGTTCATTCTGCTGTGGGGACCTCTGAAATAAAGACTAGGCCGAAGGAAAATGAATGAATGTGATCATTTTCAGTGCAAAAAGGCTCCTGCTGGTGCTCCTAAATTTTTGAAGTTGGGAGCACTAGTGCTACCAACTTAAAAAATGTTAACTTCGAGGCTTGTTCATGTTTGGCATGCCCACTAAGAATACAACCTTCCTTAACCAGATGGTTTTCAACATATTAGAGAATGTTACCTCAGTCATGTTGTGGTAATTATTTTTCAGTTGACTAGTTGCACATAAAAAAATCTAAATTGTGAATTGGTCAAACTTGAGCAAAACAATCTAGATTTTTATTTTTTGCCTTATTGCTCTGTCCTACAAAGAGCACTTACTTACTTTGTTTATATGAAGAAATTACTTTTATTTGTTAAATTTAATTGATTTAGGGTTTGAATAATGGGAGTTATTGGCAGCTGGGGTGATGATGTTAAATTACAGAAATTTACCAGAAGTTTAAATTTGGAAATTTCTGTAATATACTGCCAATTTCTGTAATTTAATGTCCGTTATTTTACAGTAAGTTTCTGTACTTTAATGTCCGTTATTTTACTGTCAATTTCTGTAATTTAACATCTATTATTTTACAGTAAGTTTCTGTAATTTAACATGTTATTTTACAATAAGTTCTATAATGTAATGTTCGTTATTTTACAGTAAGTTTCTGTAGTTTAATGTCTGTGTTTTTACTGAAAATTTCTGTAATTTAACGTCTGTTATTTAACAGTACGTTTCTGTAATTTAGCGGGTTATTTTACAGTAAGTTCTGTAATTTAATGTGCGTTATTTTACAGTAAGTTTCTGTAATTTAATGTCCGCTATTTTACTGTAAATTTCTGTAATTTAGCGTCTATTATTTTACAGTAAGTTTCTGTAATTTAACGTGTTGTTTTACAGTAAGTTCTGTAATTTAATGTTCGTTATTTTACTGTAAGTTTCTGTAATTTAAGTCTGTTATTTTACTGTAAATTTCTGTAATTTAACGTCTGTTATTTTACAGTAAGTTTCTGTAATTTAACGTCTATTATTTTACAGTAAATTTCTGTAATTTGACGTCTGTTATTTTACAGTATGTTTCTGTAATTTAATGTTCGTTATTTTACAGTAAGTTTCTGAAATTGAACATCTGTTATTTTACAGTAAGTTTCTGTAATTTAATGTTCATTATTTTACAGTAAGTTTCTGTAATTTAATGTTCATTATTTTACAGTAAGTTTCTGTAATTTAATGTCCATTATATTACAGTAAAATTCTGTAATTTAACGTCCATTATATTACAGTAAAATACTGTAATTTAACGTCTATTATTTTACAGTAAATTTCTGTAATTTGACGTCTGTTATTTTACAGTATGTTTCTGTAATTTAATGTTCATTATTTTACAGTAAGTTTCTGTAATTTAATGTTCATTATTTTACAGTAAGTTTCTGTAATTTAATGTTCGTTATTTTACAGTAAGTTTCTGTAATTTAATGTCCATTATATTACAGTAAAATTCTGTAATTTAACGTCCATTATATTACAGTAAAATACTGTAATTTAATGTCCATCATTTTACAGTAAATTTCTGTAATTTAATGTTCATTATTTTACAGTAAGTTTCTGTAATTTAATGTCCATTATATTACAGTAAAATTCTGTAATTTAACGTCCATTATATTACAGTAAAATACTGTAATTTAACGTCTATTATTTTACAGTAAATTTCTGTAATTTGACGTCTGTTATTTTACAGTATGTTTCTGTAATTTAATGTTCATTATTTTACAGTAAGTTTCTGTAATTTAATGTTCATTATTTTACAGTAAGTTTCTGTAATTTAATGTTCGTTATTTTACAGTAAGTTTCTGTAATTTAATGTCCATTATATTACAGTAAAATTCTGTAATTTAACGTCCATTATATTACAGTAAAATACTGTAATTTAATGTCCATCATTTTACAGTAAATTTCTGTAATTTAATGTTCATTATTTTACAGTAAGTTTCTGTAATTTAATGCCCGTTATTTTACAGTAAATTTCTGTAATTTAATGTTCATTATTTTACAGTAAGTTTCTGTAATTTAATGTTCATTATTTTACAGTAAGTTTCTGTAATTTAATGTCCATTATTTTACAGTAAATTTCTGTAATTTAATGTTCATTATTTTACAGTAAGTTTCTGTAATTTAATGCCCGTTATTTTACAGTAAAATTCTGTAATTTAATGTTCGTTATTTTACAGTAAATTTCTGTAATTTAATGTTTGTTATTTTACAGTAAATCTCTGTAATTTTAACGGCTGGTATTTATGTAAAATTACAGATTTTTTACAGTGTAGCCTAAAACATAGTAAACACAAGAAAATAGTTGTAGTAAAAAATAAAAAATAATAATAAATCAGAATAAACTATAGAATTAAATCTATCTCTCTTAATCGACTTAATACACAAATACACTTCATTACACATAGACATCACCTATATGATATAAAACAGCAGGTTTTATATGATAAAATTGCATGTTTATTTATAATAACTTATATTTGATTGTAACTTTAATTTAAATTGATTGTAATGTAATAAAGTCCACCTTTTATAAAGCTGCTTTTGAAACAATAATTTTTGTGTTATACAAATAAACGTGAATTGAATCTCTCTGTGTCTCTATCACTCTCTCTCTCTTTCTCTCTCTCTCTCTCTCTCTCTTTCTCTCTCTCTCTCTCTCTCTCTCTCTCTCTCTGTGTGTGTGGACTGCTGAAGGCAGCAGATAGCAGGTTCAATCCAGACAGCTCCTCAACTGTGAAGTTTAATCCGTCTCATTAGGACGGCCACTTCACGCCGCTAATCTCTCACTGTTCCAATGCCAGTCCAGTCCAGAACAGCGATCCAGCCGGAAATCAGAGAAAAGATTTGATCAAGCGCTTGTTTTCTGAACGGGATGACCTTTTAATCCCCTGACACCTTTGCAGATACGCGTTAAGGCCTTGATGGACGGAGGTTTTCCATGCTAATTTATAGCTCGTGCTTTGATGGAGATGCTGATAAGCCATTGTTGTGGTTCAACACAAAGCCTTTCCTCTTCATAGGAGCTTGTCTTTGTTTCTGTAATCCTCTTTACAACCGCCGACCTCTTGGTTAAGTGATTCGCAGTTTGGTGTATGCTGAAGGAAGGAATGGAAACCATTAACGCAATCTCACGGCAATTCGTAACTTTATTATTTAGTGGTAATTTATTTTAATTTGCATGATCTCATTGCTACATTCTAGTTTTGTTGCTAAATGGAGAACATGGATTTTATTGCGAGCTTAGCTGTGCTTTAGGAAGACTGAAAAACAGCGTTGATTCGTTCGGCGCCATGTCTGAGAGCACTACATCCTTTCTGAAGTGCACCCAGCTCTGTGAGTTCATCAACTCCTTCAGAAACTATACCTGGATGATGGAGGCTTTCAGCAGTGCTTCCGACTGAACTGAGCCCAGTTTGATGAGCTGTTGTCAGGTGTCAGCAGGATGATTTCCCCTCGGGACACGCACTACAGGCGCTATGTCATAATCACGCCCTTACGAGAGCAAGCTCATGATTAGTTAAAGACTGAATGACAATGAAGAAAAGAAAAGTTTGACGTCATCCATCCGTGACACTTTCACTATCCCACGTTTTGAAATGATTCCTTACAGCAAACATAAACAATCTGTAGCGGCGTGTCTTAATAATAAAACCAGGAAGAAAAAACTGCGAATCATGAATTGCGTCATTAAATTCGGAGCTCCTATTGGTTCTTGGATTGACGCTCATCGCAGCTGTTGTCACACTGCAGGAAAGTGTCTGAAATCTTCTGACACTGCCAGAACTTCATCAGAGGAAAAATCTGATCGCAACGGGCACTAAGCGGCTGTCTGTGAACATGTCAAACCAACGATCAAAGATCACAGATTTCAGCCTAGGATTTCAGGAATCTTTTAGGATTTCCCAAATTTGTCTTTTGATGACAAAATCGTGGCTGAAATCTCACAGTGTGTCTCACAGCTTTAATCGATTTGCGCAACTTGCGTGTTGAGCATGTCAAATGCACAAAATGTTCAGTTCGCGCCGCTTCATTCGTGCAAATCGCGTCATTAGTGCCAATTGTGCTACAGGATGTCTATTCACATCTTTGCATTGACTTGACATGTAAATCACTCGTGTTTAATGATTCATCTTCATATGGTGTGAACGCACCATTAGAAACGCATCCAAATTAAAATCTTTAACTCTCTCTCTATATATATTTGTATATGTATGTGTGTGTGTGTTTAATTATATATGTTTTTAATATTAAGATTTTTTTCTACATTAATACTGAACATGAAATATGAATGAATGCTGAAATATTTAGAATTAAAATTACCTATTATTTTAATATTCCATTTCATTTTCACACACTCAAAAAATATCTTGTTTACTCGTTCAAACTGCTTAATTAAAATGAGCTGAAACAACACAATTCTTGTGATTTTATTGAGACAACTTAATTTTTTATGTTCACATAAATATGTTAAAAGTGTTAAGTCAACTTAATGAATGAATTGTGTGGAACCCTGCATTTTTTACAGTGCATATACTTTTTTTAAGCAAGTAGTTTGCAAATTTAAGATAAATTACTTTGCTGCTTTCTAAGAATAACTCTGTAATTGTAAATAACTCTTAAGCAGCCATTGCAAACATTTTGGAATCTGCCATACAAAAAAATACACACCGAAAAAACACCCTGCAAGTTCCTTTTGGATGTCTCTTTGAAAAAAAAAATATTGAATTTTCACCAGAAATGGGCCAGAGCAAATTAGATAAACATGGTCACTTAAGCGTTTCTACACTCAGCACCGTCGTCTCACCCGCTCAAACATGGGAGATAAAAAAAACCCATTTCCTGCAGACCAACTGTAGTGGAGTGAAGTCCTGAGGGACGCAGTGCGAGTTTAATCTACCGGAGGGGGGAATAAATTCAGCATTAGCTCAAGCGCTTCAGGTTTGACCAGCCGAAAAACGGAGCGTGTCCAGCCCACCTGTCCTCTTCCTCTCACTTTCACACGTTTCTTTCTGATGGGCTCACCGATAGATCCGTCTCCGTGGCATGTGGTCTGGTCTGGGGCTTTGCAGATAAAGTGTGTTATCTGTCCCACCTGCTCTCACCCGAAACATCAGTGGCACCTGTGTTTGCTTCTTTAGACGCTCCTTCATGCGCCACGGATAATGGAGGCCTTTTCACTTTCTTAGAAGTTCTCGAGGTCTGAAAATAAATTGTGTAGTTGTTTACTTTTGTCGCCCTCATGTTGTTCCAAACCTGTCGGACTTGCTTTCGACTGCTGATGTTTTTGAACAATCGTGTGATTGCTATTGGCAATGGAATAACATCAATTTGCACCCCATTGACTTTCATTGTATGTAGGTTTTTAAAAATGTGTATATATTACAGATGTACAAATCAGTTTTTTTTGCCCTCGAGTTCAAGTCATTTGATTTTGAGTATTTTGAGTCAAAACTATAGCAGCCCAGGTGTGAGAGACATTAAAATCTATTGCCTTCCTGAGCACTGGCTGAGCCAAAGTGATGCAAATGCTAAAGGCAAGGTCCCAACAATTGTGCCTTTTTCTTTGGGTGATACTTTCAAGTTGGTTAGGGCAGGTGACCTCAGGATCTATTCAAGACCCTAAAACAAGATCTTCAACTAAAACTAGTCATGCCCATTTCCTATGTCCCCACCTACAAACTCTGCCCCCTCCTAAAACACAAAATACACAGGAAAATTCTGTCTCAAGTCAGACTTGTTACAGACTTGTAAGAGACTCCTGTAGGCTCTTGCAGACTTGTGGACTTCTTGACTGGAATCAATGTTTTCCAACACATATTAATTCACCCTAATATACATATACCTATAGATATTTTCAACAATGGCATGACAGCTTTGGGCCATATAATGGAAGTTAGTTAGCTTCAAAAAAAAACACACACAAATTTGGACTTCCACAATGAGACAAAAAGAGAGGTGTTTTTCTAAATAGTTTCACTAAAAATAAAAGTCATGCTGATTTGAATGACATAAGAGTGCATAAACTAATTTTGGGCACATTTTAGAACAAGTTTAAGCAGATATTTGCAGGTATTCAGCTTGGAAAATTTACAGCACTCACAGTGCATTTTTCTAGCTCTCTTTATCTAATATTGGTGTGTGTGTGTGTGTGTCAGGTTTACTCACCCTCATGTTTTTCTAAACGTGCATGACTTGATTTCTTCTCCATATACCCTGATCAATGGCATGACTGTTTTGTCCATATAATAGAAGTCAATTACACTAAAAAGTGAAAGTCCTGCTGGTTTGTAATGACATGAGGGTGAATAAATTATCTTTCAGGAAATTTAAGAGTGAGATTTACCAGATCTGAAAACCTCACTGCACTCGTTCTCCATGTATCTAGCATTATTTATTTATTTATTCTCTCTCTGTTTATCATGTTTATTCACCCTAATGTTTTTCCAAACCTGTATTATTTGCTTCAACAGATATTTTGAACAATGGCACAACAGCTTTTGGCCATATAATGGAAATCAGTTAGGTTCAATGAAACCCACAAATTTGGACTTCCAAAATAGAGACAAAAGGAGAGGTGCATTTCCCAAATGACGTAACTCGCGGCTGAACTATTAAAGTACGTATGTTTTTTAAAAATTATTATTATAATAATTATTATTATAATTATTTTTATTTATTTATCTATTGCTTTCACAAGCTTTAGAGATGTAACATAAATTCGGCTTATAAATAATAGGTCACCTATAGTTTTCGTTATGAGCCATGGCTGTGTTCAAAATGGCATCAATGTTTTCAAAGTGCACTACGAAGGGAACGCACATTGTCAACATTAAGATCACTAAAACTGAACTTTAAAAATACTTTGAAAGCAAATTACACCTAAGAGTGATGACTTTAATGTTTTTTTTTTTTTTTAAATCATTCCAAGTTTAAATGTTAAAACGTTCAAAAGGAATAGGGCTTAGGGGGGATAATGGTGAAAAGAACACAACCAGGAGCTATTCTTCTAACTACAGCTCCAGAGGTGTAGTTGCAAGCGTACAAGTTTGCAATGCAGTTTGCGAATGTTCGTTGAAGCGATGGATTTGGGAAACGTCAGATCAACAAACTATGTTTGTAACAATGGAATTTGCGACCTTAGTTGGCTAATGATGGTTTTCTCAAACGCACCCCTGGTTTGAAATGGCGCGAGAGTGAAAAAAGCAGATATTTGCAGGTATTCAGCTTGGAAAATTTACAGCACTCAGAGTTCATTTTTCTAGCTCTCTTTGTCTAATATTGGTGTGTGTGTGTGTGTGTGTATGTGTCAGGTTTACTCGCCCTCATGTTTTTCCAAACGTGCATGACTTGATTTCTTCTCCATAAACCCTGAACAATGGCATGACTGGTAATGGAAGTTAATGGGGTCCAAATTTGTGTCCATTGACCTCCATTGTACAGACAAAAATAAGGGTTGTTTTTCAAAATATATAATATTGTTTACACTAAAAAGTGAAAGTCCTGCTGGTTTGGAATGACATGAGGGTGAATAAATAATCTTTCAGGAAATTTAAGAGCGAGATTTACCAGATCTGAAAACCTCACTGCACACGTTCTACATGTATCTAGCATTATTTATTTATTCTCTCTCTGTCTCATGTATATTCACCCTAATGTTTTTCCAAACCTGCATGAATTGATATCACTCCATATACCTTGAACAATGGCACTACTATTTTCGTCCTTATAATGGAAGTCAATGGGGTCCAAAAATAAGGGTTGTTTTTCAAAATATATAATATTGTTTTCCAATAAAAAATGAAAGTCCTGCTGCTTTGGAGTGACATGAAGATGAATAACTATTTTATTAAGGCGATTTTTACCAAATGTTATAAATCGCAAGCTTGAAAAACTCAATTTTTTCAATCTTTCTTTATCTGTTATTTATGTGTGTGTTTGTGTGTGTCAGTGAATGTGTGTTAAATGATGAAATCGCTTGATTGGCTTTACGAATTGACACACAGCCCTGCCACTGCCCATCGAGTCCCAATGGAGTCGGCACAAAATGAATGCTGTCATAAAGATTTTACAGGTCCTGTGGTGAAGACATGGCAATTCTGGCAGACGCTAATTGTCTGGAAGAGTGCAAGCTTTATTTGATACTCGAATACCAAATCCTGTGACCTACTGGTACCTTTGTGAACTTGTAGAGTTCCTAGATGCCATGACTCAAGTCTGGTTTGTGCCTACAATAAACAAAAAAGCAATCAAAAAAATACATAAATGCTTATTTTTGTAGGTTTTTGTATTTTTTAGGGTTACATATGGTTAATATATTTTAAATGAATACAGTTGTCTTTGTAATTGCATTTTGTCTGAATGTTTGTGTTTTAAAATGTAAATTATATTCAGTTAATAGTTTAGCACTGAGCTATGATAGTTTCCTATTGATGGGTTGCAGCTGGAAGGGCATCCGCTGCCTTAAACAAATGCTGGATAAGTTGGCAGTCCATTCCGCTGTGGCGACCCCAGATTTATAAAGGGACTAAGTCGAAAAGAAAATGAATGAATGAATGAATGAATGAATGAATGAACTATGATATTTAACGTGTTTTACCATATCAAATATTTTTTTAAAAACTATTTTTTGGTATATAAACTAGCATTAATCTCAGTTTATATCTCATTCTAAGTATAAACATGTTTCCAAAAATAAAACAAAAATAAATTCAACAGGACACATTTGAATAAGGGAAAACATAAAGCTGTATTATACATATTGTTTGATGCTTGACAAATCCTTATCCGTTTTTGACTTGTATATTGATCTGTTGTCCTTTTTTGTGTCCACAGGAATCATCAGCAAGACAATGAATGAAGGTAAGCTGAACGTCTTGAGTGTCTAGTAAAATTGTGTTCAGTTAGCTGCATTTTCATTCATTTTTAAAATAAGAATATATTAAATGATTTTTTTAAAGAAGCTCTGGTCATAAGACCATACCTGTCAACATTGGGATCTAAAAATTGGGGAAGTCCTGATCAGGTTTTTTTTGCCCCCGCCTCCGAGTCATTTGATTTTAAGTATCTACCGATACCGAAAGTCGATCCGATACTTCTATAATACATAAAAAAAAATGAAGAAGAGTGAAGAAACAGATCCAGGACGTTGCTTATTTTTTTATTTAATTCACCTTATTTTAACATTCAACAATTTTGTTAACAAACAGAGCACTTCTGTGAGGTAGCTTGAACAGTCAAGTAATAAGTAACATCAATTCTTCACTTTTTGACTTTAGTGCAACAGTAAATATAAAAAATCCAATATAAAAACAAACAGCACCTCAACTTAAAATACCCGGCAGGCAATCCCAAGTTTACATATCTCACAGTTTGCTATGACCATGTTGTCATCATCAACTTTATAATATCTCCAGACCGCAGACATACTCGCGCTTTCTGCTTCAAGCTGCTTCAGTGTTCTACTGTGTCTCTGCAACAAAGTGATGTCATGCCGCGCGTGTTGCTGTTTCTGTGTAGTCAAGACAGAGGTATAACTCTCTGCCACCGCATAACTATAAATGTGTTATAAAATAATGAGAATATGTACAGTTGAAGTCAGAATTATTAGCCCCCATGTTTATTTTTTTCCCCAGTTTTTGTTAAATGGAGAGAAGATTTTTTTCAGCACATTTCTAATCATAATAGTTTTAATAACTCATTTCTAATAACTGATTTATTTTATCTTTGCCATGATGACAGTAAATAATATTTGACTAGATATTTCTCAAGGCACTTCTATACAGCTTCAAGTGACATTTAAAGGCTTAACTAGGTTAATTAGGTTAACTAGGCAGGTTAGGGTAATTAGGCAAGTTATTGTATAATGATGGTTTGTTCTGTAGACTATCGAAAAAATATAGCTTAAAGGGGCTAATCATTTTTAGCTTAAAATGGTTCATAAAATATTTCAAACTGCTTTTATTCTGGCCAAAGTAAAACAAATCAGACTTTCTCCAGAAGAAAAAATATTATCAGACATACTGTAAAAATTTCCTTGCGCTGTTAAACATCATTTTGGAAATATTTAAAAAAGAAAAAAAATTCAAGGGGGGCTTATAATTCTGATTTCAACTGTATATTATATATATTCGAGTCCTGAATGGGAGGTAACGTCTGATTCCGATCGAGTCTGAAACTGTGATCAAACCCAATCTCCGATAATGTGATCGGATCTGGACATCCCTACTAAAAATACAGGATCCGCCTGAATCTCTCATTTTCATCCACTGTTTTGTTTGATAACAGGAGTCCCTTATCTATAATGAAAGTATTCAATTACTTTCGTAACATTTTTATGCTCATTGAAGACAAAATTATTTTTGATATTATTTTGATAAAAAACACGCCAGGACGGACATGTTAACATATTATTAAGTATATTTGTCTGTTTAAAAGTGTCCACTTTCGCTCCTCTTTAAATCACGTGTACAGAAGCTGATCTGGGAACAGTGTCTTCATGCTGTGTGTGTCCGTCAGTCAGCACTGTTACATGAATAGACAGATTCAGAAGTTGCATAGGAAGGGCGACGGCCGACACAAATCTTTAATGGAAATAAAGTGATTAAGGTCATTTTTATATTAATTTCAACATGCTTTCAAACCAAAATAAAGCAAAAGCATTATTCTCTTGAACAGCATTTGTAAATATTTTACATTTGAGATCGGCTCTTTGATGCTACTTTCACTTTTCATGGAAAGATAAAAAATACGGGAGAAATACAGGAAAATACTTAAACAGGATGATACAATGGGGAAAACAGGAGGGTTGACAGGTATGCACAAGACCGCTATTTAAAATGTTCTGAATACAATTACTGATCATTACAGCTATTGTTGTAAAATGAGTAGAACTGCATATTAATTGTCCTGACAAAATACATTTGTTTATGGAATTAATAATATTAATTATTGTTTTTATTTCATTTTTGACTTAACGAACCAGAAGTTGCTGCAGACTTTTATTTCAGTATGACTATGTATTTCCAACTGAAGTGGAATATTGAGTAGGGGGTGAAGCTTTAAGCTTGATCTCCTCCTCTTATCATTCACGCTCAGCAAACTAACAGTTGAAAGGGGCGTGGCTAAGCATATTTCATCCAGGCTGTCAAATTGACATCATCAGAGAGGGACTGCTGTTTATATTGTGTTCACCTTAAGACTAACAATGTGCGCTCGCAAAATAAACCTTGTCAATTCTGATTTCAAGCACAATCTATTTAAGTCCATGGTCCAGATTACAGTTTGCATCAGTGCAAACACTCTTTTGTCATGAAAGTAGGCACGCATTTAAACATTAGTGATTAAAAAGCTCCTGTACAATTTTTCTTAATTGCATGATTATTCATTCATTCATTTTGTTTTCAGCTTAATCTGTTTATTAATCTGGAGTCATCACAGTGGAATTAACCACCAACTTGTCCAGCTTATGTTGTACGCAGCGGATGCCCTTGCAGCTGCAACCCATCACTTGGAAACATCCATACACTCTCATTCAAACACATACACTACGGACAATTTACCTCACCCAATTCACCTGTACCGCATGTCTTTGGACTTTGGAAAAACTGGTTTAGAAAACCTGTTTTCAAAACAGTCATAGTTTTTTTTTACTGGGTGATACTAGTTAAGCAGAATTATTCAACCTCATAACAAGAGTTTTTGATCTTTTTTTCTCACTGTTTTCAGATTATTTTAGGAATATATAACTGTAATTCCAAAAAAACGTCAGAATTTACAAAAATAAATGTGCAATTTTGACTTTTCTACTAATAAATTGAGAGATAAAGTCTTAAGCCTTGCGAGTCAAAAAGTCTGATTCTGAGTGGGCTATAAAGACAAAATTCTAACAACTGCAAGTTTATATTTCATAACTTTGGCTAAATAACAAACTGTTGCAAGTTTATACAATGCAATTCTGAATAACAGATACAAAATTGCTAATTAATTAGGCAATTTCAAGTTTAAAGAAAGTCAGAACTGCAATAGCTAAACACAATTTCAAAAATCTGAATTTTGATTAAAATCATTAATTAAAATTATTAATTATTATTTAGGACAAAAAATATAGAATTATATATATTTAAAAAAATGATTAACATTTTATTTATCGTTTTTTCAGTGGTGGAAACAAGCTTTCATACTAAGGTCTATGTTCCTTGACCATGACCTTTCCTCATTTCCAGGTCACACTGTGTGAAATGCTTGTGAACTTGCTTGTGGCTCTTTGGCTTGAATTTCATCGTTGTTAAAGTTTTAAAAAAGGCAACACTTTGCTTTCTTAATGGTGCATTTAGGATACCAGCTATTAGCTAAGGGCATTTTTTGGAGTTGAAACGGCATTACAGGCACTTTTAGCATGTTGTAACGGCTTTAAAACAGCACGGGACAGTGCATTAAACGCCTCTCCTGTTCAGCACCACGGAGAGCTCCGAGCTCAGAAAGATGAATTCAGGACCACGGAGAGCGGCCGGCTTAGAATGCGCAGTAGGTCTCTCTGAGTGAAGGCTAGATGTACGATCACAAGATGCAGCCTCAACGAGAGCAATAGCTCAGCTCTACAACCCTCTAGCTCTTCAGGACACACTACCAGAGTCAGGAAACCAAACATTAGAGCTCAATAAATGCAAAGAGTGAAAACTGGACAGAGAAAATGTGTTTCGGTGTGCAAACAGACTCTCTCTTTCTTTTCTTGTGTAAATGGTTTTGCCCTGATTCTCTCCAAGTGTCCGCAAAAGTGAAGAAACAAACTGTCGATGTCAGCCTGGAAGGTGTTAAGAGTCCACCAGTAATAACAGTCGAAAATATAAACTGAGATTTCTTGTGCTAAACACAGAAATTAGCTAACTCTCGCAAGTTTGGTTGTGACAAACTAGCAACGTGATTGGGTATTTTTCAAATCCAAGATATTAAACAAATATTAGCAAACAGCATTGCAAAGTTCTCGGGAACTATAGCTTGTGACTTGTGATTAGACTGGACTGACACAGCTTCAATTTACTAAAACTTCTATGTTAAGCTGCTTTGACACAATCTACATTGGAGTCCAACTTCAAAACTACTTTGGACAAAACTTCACCAACTGATAAAAGTGAAGGGGAAAACCTTGAGAGAAACCAGGCTTATCTTACAAAGCACAGATACACCAGATCAGACAAAATTCTGTACCAGGCAGAAACGAAAATCCTAAAAATAAATAATTGAGGGTGAGGAGTTTCAGGAATGTACCAACGCTGTAAAAAATGCTGGGTTCCACGCAAGTCCTTCATGTTGTCCCAACACAAACTAATTGAGTTAACTTAATTGTTTTTACAAATTTAAGTGGATTGAACATAAAACAGTTTAGTTGTCCCCAAAAAACTGAAGAATTGTGTTGATTCAGATCATTTCAATAAGTAGTTTGTACAAGCACCAAAAGGTTAGTTGGTATTTTCTCCCATTTAATACACACTGAAGCATTTACAAGCGCAGAGCTTCTTTGTCTAAACATAAATTTTTAGATTCACAACAAGTTTAAACTGACTTCATACAGCTGACTGCAACTTTCCTGAAACTGTGGTCAAGTATAAGACGACATTGATAAGATGAAAACATCCCCTTTGAGGCTGATATACGTTCATGCTCTCGTTTATAAAAACAGACGGTGAATGGTGAGTGATGGCTGCTAATTCATTGACAGCGCACGCTAATGTGCCAGGCGTCACACTGTGAGAAATGCCTCCTATTATGCCACAGGCTTTCATTTTGAGAAGGTTCGCCACAGCTAACCCTTCTTTTATGGCGTTTTACCGCCGTCAACATCAATCGGTAATCGACATCAATGAGCAGGTGCACTTATCTCTGAGTGAAATGTGGACAGATTTCGCATTCACAATATATGTGATTTTATCCAACTTCCATCATCGTCTTTTCCAGTTTTCACATGCATAATGGTTCCCAAGAGGAAGGTGTTTTGATTTTGTGTTTGTTCACCTAAAAGATTTTCCCAGCTCAGCATCAAATGGGACATTTTTTTTTTGGAAAGATTGAAAATTTGAGATGACAGGGAATAAAATGGTGTTTATGTCTCAAGTGTCGGTATATCGCTTTTAAAAAGCTTCTGTTGAAGTGCCTGTGCACGTCACTCGCTTTAATAGCTTTGGTGATTTATCGAGCTTCTCAGGCTTGTTTATCGGAAAGTCTCTTATCGACTGTATACTCGTCACTCAGCCCCTTCAAAGCCTCATCCTGACGGCCCAATCCTCATTCAAGCCCATCCGTACAAACGCTCCCATATCTCTCTGCCTTTGGATTCAGCTATTCTGTTTTGGCCAATATTTGTTTCAAAAGACTTTGTTAATACTGCTATGGAGTAGGGATGGAACGGTATGTAAATGTCATATTATAATTATAGTAGACAAAAAATACATATCATTTTCGTTAACATAAGCTGAAATAATAAAATAAAAAGTCACACACACTTCCAAGTGTTGCATCTGAAAAGGAATAAACAATACATAAATATTGTAGTTTTATGCAGTTTTCTAAAAAACAACACAGGATTTCAGATTTATTTACTTAAACTCAAAAAAAATGTTGCTGCTTGTTTTAACTAATAAAATGAACACTATTTATTGAGATTTCCTTTGAGAAAATTTAAAACCTTTTACAGTGTATGTTTGTTATTTTTTGTTTGTACCAAAATTGTGATTTTTCTTACTGATATATTGTGATTTTTGTTTATTTTTATAATCGATATATATATAATTATTTATTATTTTTTTTCTTTATTTTTTTTTTATTGTCTACATAGGATTTTTTCTTGCAGCTTTTCTTGATTAGCTAATCAACAACAAACACTGGTCCCTGCATTTCAGATTGTTTACTTACACTCAACAAAATATTTTTGCTGCTTATTTAAACTACTTAATTTAAATGAGCACTATTTATTGAGATTTCTTTTGAGGAAAATTATTTTTTTTGTTCAATGGACTTAAAAATTTGTTAAGTTAACTTAATTGATTTGTGTTGGGACAACATGAATGAATTGTGTGGAAACCAGCATTATTTTACAGTGTGTGTTTGTTTTTTTGTTTGTATCCAAATTCTATTTGTATTGAAATTGCATAAAGCTGCTTTATAAAAGCCAAAAAAGCGTAATTGTGATTTTTCTTACTGATGTATTGCAATTTTTGTTTATTTTTTAATTTTTTTTAAATCAAACCTTTTTTTAATTAAATTTTTTTAAATTCATCTCAGTATTCTCAATAGTTTGCAATAGGTCACACTCTTTAAAATATAGTAGTACAACATACTTTAACAGGTAGTTCTCGGTAGTATATATATACATATATATAAATATATGTGTATATTTTTTAACTGTATACATAAGTGAAGTTTTACTGCACTAATTTTGAGAGCAGCACGTGATATGATTGATTGCGGCTGGTCTCCCATCTTTAATCATTAGTAAGCCAATCAGCCAATCGGATTAATCCAAACTCACTATAAATATCATCTTGTATAAAGCTACGGTTACATCGGGCTTTGTGTGTGCGAAATTCTGCCGTGTGGCGCTGCGAAAATGGGCGGGATTAAACAAGATGATTAGACATTAAAAAAAGCAAGCGATTGCTCCATGTTTTAAATTCTAGAGAGGTCCTGTTTTGATCCTCGATTGGTCTCACGTAGTCAAGTGATGCGATTTCGCAGGTCAGTGTTCACCAAGCTTGAACTTTGCATCGCAGCAACATGCGAAACTTGACGCATGACCCTGCGTTTCCGGTCAGACGCATTCGCGTGCGTATGAATGGAAGTCTATGGGAAGAAAAGTCAAGTGTGACCGCAGCTTTACTCGCTTATCTTGGTTTTTTAAAGAATCCCCCATCCACACCATCTCCCCCTTTACCAAGGGGGCCTCTTGAGAACTACCTGATCTTGCACCCCCTTACATGCTCATTGACCAGGCAGGAGCCCTGGGCTCAATTATCTCTGAGCTCAGGGTTCTCTCCTGAGACAGCATGCCAAACCTGCAAATATTATCAAGCAATATCTGAGTGTGCATTCCTGAAATTGATTTTTCATTGCAGCCTTTCTTGATTAGCTAATCACAATGTTACAGGATTAAGCTGCAGTCACACTGGACTTTTCTCCCCATAGACTTCCATTCATACACACGCAAATGCGTCAGACCGGAAACACAAGCTTGTGCGACAAGTTTTTGCAGTTCGCTGCGTTGAAGAGTTCAAGCTTGTGAACTCTCACCTGCAAAAATTGCATCCCATGATCGCGTGAGACCAATCGAAGATCAAAACATGACCTCTCTGGACAGGACTTTTTAAATGTCTAATCATCTTGTTTAATCCCGCCTTTTTTGCAGCACCGTACAACAGAATTTCACATGCACAAACTCTAGTGTGACCGCAGCATCAAACAGAGTTTTCAAAATGCCAATAGTCCATCACTATATAATAATAAATGATAATGAACATTTGAAACGGTAATAGTAACAAACCAGTAATCACGACCAAACAACAACAGAAGGGTGGTGAATCTTAAGAAACTACAAAATAATTGTCTTATTTGTTGTCTTTCCTAATGGTCGTGACCTCCATTTTTTATGCCGATAAACACAAAACTGTTCTTTCCAAAAGACATCCAATTTTCTGAACTTCTGAGTGCTAAAAGTGACTGTTTCCTCAAAGCGTGCTCTGTCTGTCTCTTTTCCTGATTCATTAGGGGAATGTTAGCATTTAATTGGCCAATAATTGCACCTGCACATTAGTTGTCTCCCGTCATTAAAGCTGGTTAATTAGCCTCATTAAGGGAGCAGGCGGAGGGTGTAAGTGGGAACAGATGACTTCAGTAAGCAGAAATCATGATCAGAGATGAATATTAAATGTCCTTGCTCTCGTTCCTCTGCAGTTGGAGCCAGCGGGCGGCCCAGAGGGCAGCAGAAGTTCTGCAGTCTGGATGTGGATGAGGACAAACACTTGAGTGAGTGTTTTGTTGTTTTGCTATATCAACCTCCATATATTCAGATATTCTTATGTGGTTGACAAAACATGTTTCAGCTTTTATTAAAATGATTGAAGAATGAATGAATGTTTGCATGCGGAAGACTGATAGGATGATCTTCAGGACGTCTTCCTCTCTGTCCTCTCTAATCCTAAATTTAGAGAAGATAAAAAGATTTTCCCTACCTTTGAGCCTTTGCCTTTCTTAGTAAATTATTAGTACACTTACAATATAAAGCAATTTTTACAAACATTGCCTACTGTTATTTTGCACAAAACTGGAATATAGCGTAAAATTCTTGCGAATAAAATACCCTTTCCATCCAATGAGTCAAAGAAAACAAAATCAGAATTAGCTGTGGTAGAAGAAACCCTGTGGGCCTTTGTTCTTATACAAAAATGTACTTGCGGAGACAAAACGCAATGAACGTGCAGGGATTTTTGATAGTGTGGGATGCTCTTTGGGATCGCAAATGCTGATGTGATCATAATGTGAAAACAACAATGGGCACGATGGGACGACATTAATGGACAAACCACATTGGAAACCATCTGAAAGGTTGTTTTGGTCAAAAAAAATTCCTCAGCCAAAGTCTGTCGTCAAAGTAGTTTTGTATTATTACCTCCAGAACTGTTTTAAGCATCTGCGATCTCAAAGAGTGTCCCACACCTTCAAAAATCACTGCACGTTCATTGTGCTTTCTCTCCGCAGGTATATTTTTTTACAAGAACAAAGGCCCACAGTGTTTTCTCCTACCAAAGCAAATTCTGTTTTTGTTTTTTTTTTTGACTCATTGTATGGAAATGGTACTTTATTTGCAAAAAATGTGCGCGATATTTATATCTTTGGAATAAAAACATAGCTAGTGTCCTTATTTTGTCAGGTAAAGGCACTATATGTAGAATTCAAATATCTTTGTTAATAACTAGTAGACATTAAAGGACCATGAACCCCCATCCCCCCTGTCTCAGCAGGGTGTTTTCACACCTCTAGTTTGAACAAAGTCAGAAAAGTTGGTGAGTCCAGCTTTGTTTAGGAGTGTCGAGTGGTGAAAGAGGAAAGGGACTGCATGAAAAGGGGAGTTTTAGTACGTGAACTACAGCTGATTTTCACGGCAACACAAACTCAGATGCAGAGGAGATAGACAGTGATTACGTTTACATGGACATCAGTAATCCAATTATTTGCCTTAATCTGAATAAGACAATAATATGATTAAGGTGTTTACATGAGTTGCTTTTTGAATGTTCCTTTCATGATCCCGGTTTACATGTAATAGCACATGATTCGATTAGCGTCATTGCGCTATTCACATTTCCTCTAGAGTTTCATGTAATTTCGGGAGTTTCATTCTTATTTTGTCGACTTTAACTGCAGTTTGGCACTTTCACTTTTATTCAGGAACATTTCATGCATGCCCCCCGTTACAAACGAGATATTGGATCCAGGGAACTGCTGTAAGAGTGTAGTTTTAATGGAATTTTTTATACCGCAAGCCATATTGGAGAAAAAAAAACTCTGCATTTCTCGGTAGATGCAAAGACTCTGTAGGTGCAGAGAATAGCGTCAAACAGCCGTGTGTGTATAGACTATCCTGTCACAAAATGTGGTAAAAATCCTACATTAAGCCAAGCTCTTGGGTAAAAAAATGTTCCTTACAAACATATTTTTGGCGCATGTTAGCAGACCACTGTAATCCACACATGTCCACTCGATATTGGTGGTCTTTTCCCTGAAAAAAATTTAAACACAACTTTTGTTGTGGCACATATATAAATGCAACACTGATGACCCATTTCTCCGAACAATTCTTCTTCTTCCACTTGTGTGAATTACAGTTGGCAACACAACGTGGCGTCTCTCTGAACACTGTAAAAGGCAAAAACAGCCTTCGAAGCTATATCATGCATAATAATGAAGTTGCACCTCATTCACAATAGGCACCCTACTGTGAATGTGGTGCAACTTCATTGATATGGATGATATAGCTTCGAAGACCGTTGATTGGTTCGAACCAAGTATTTCTCATGAATCAATGCTAAAAACTCAAATACGTCACATTGTACCCACCGTTACAGACATCCAGTCTACGCGCTGGAATTTACACTATGATCTCATGGCCATGATGTTGCTTCAAATTTTCTTTTTAAATCGGAAGAACAAATTTGCTCGAAGTAACTGAAAAACCAAAAACCAAAAGAATTTTCACTTTTTAGTGAAATATATGTGTCCTAATAGTGTTTTTAGCAACGTGGGACACAATTATGACTGTCAACATCTCAAAAAATATGTTTTGGTGACCCTGAACTGCAGCTTTTACTCGTATCCAAAATCTCCTTTTTAGATCTTTGGCTAGAAGTTAGATGTTGGATATACTTTTGTGGTGAACCTTGAAGAACATTCAGACGCCGTAGACAACAACGGACATCAGACCTTTTTGTTTAAAGCTTCTTTACAAGCTGTTCACTCACTGGCAGTAAAAAGCGACTTAAAAGTATGAAGATTCTTACATATAGCTCCTTTATCTGGTACAGATTGTTAAAAGACAGAACTTAAAAGCTTGGAAGGAATGAAAAAATATGCAACCTACACAAATAGTGACAGCCCTTGAATTCTGCACTCTTGCACAGTTTTTTTTTCACTCTATCAATGAGATCCTGTTACATGTTTTCCTCTTGATCGTTGCCTTTGAGGGTACTGTGGACTGTGCACTACTTCAGAATCTGTAGGGGGCATGGTTAGAAAGTTAAAACCATGCCCAGGAGGACAATCTGGAGACAGGCAGCACAGTGGAAAAGTGAAGGCTGTTGACAACTCTGAAATTGGAGTGTGATGATTCAGTCCAGTGAGGATTAGAAACTCTCCAACAAAAAAACTTGTGTGAAAGCATTATTTTGGGGATTCATTTATATCCATGAGGAAGACTCTTTCTTCACTTCCCGTACTGAATGTTTCCATATTTCTTAAGTGAAAGGTGTTTGCTAGAAAAATTCAGTTTGATCTCCATGTGTCGTTTAACTTGTCCTTGTTTATCAAGGTTTTTTGTTTGTTGTTAAAAACAGGATGATAAAATTGACCCTTGATTACTATATCTTTTAACTTCCAACCCTTCTACTAGATATGGTCCAGTATCTTTTCACTGTAGTTCCTGAACTAAAAGACAAAATTTAGGTTAATTTAGCATGAACGAATACCACGACCTGTTCAGATTTGTAAAGAAAGCCCTTGGGACACTAAATAGACTGGGAACAGCTTCAAGAGCAGGGGTCACCAATCTCGGTTCTTGAGGGCTGGTGTCTCTGCAGAGTTCAGCTCCAAATTGTCTCACCACACCTGGCTGTAAGTTTCAAGTAAACCAAGTAAAAACTTGATTAGCTTCTTTAGGTGTATTTGATTATGATTGGAGCTAAACTCTGCAGGACCCCAGCGCTTCAGGAACACGTTTGTTGACACCCGCTCTAGAGAAAGGCAACCAGGGCTATGATTGTTCCATAATAGCCATATTTTCGTTGTTGGGCCAAGGCTAACAACAAGCCATTCAGAGCCAACATCCTTGAACATGGAACAGTGAAGCCAACAGTGGAACAGTACATTTCACCCTTAACCAACCTTCACAGAACAGCACCACACAAACCTGTTTTATTTTTGGCATACAGTATTTGTTGAGGACTCCAGCAATAATATCTGACCAAGAATTTGTCTGTGCTAAAGATTTCAGCTACTCACTGGTTCTGAGCTGAAAAGTTTTAAATGTTGATGTTACTAGCAGCCTAATACGGCAAATAAGTAATGCTAAAAATGGCCTGACTCACTATGGTTCCTGATCACTCCTAAAGCTCCATTTGGCCTGCTTTGGTCTGACTCTAAAGTATTTGGTGAGCAACCCTAATCATTAAACCTGATGAAGCCCAATCAAACCCCATAAATGTTTTTTTTTTAATAATTAATTTTTTCGGGGTTTTCACCTTTATTGGATAGGAAAGTAGAGAGAACTGACAGGAAAGCATGAGGAGCAGAGAGAGGGGAAGGATCGGCATTGGACCGCGAGGCAGAATCGAACTGGCGCCATTAGCACCAGAGTGCATGCGTTGACACAATAACCACTACACCACTGGCGCCGACAAACCCCATAAATGTTTCATACAATGCCTGTAGTGTGAATTGTGGGCTCCTATGGAAATATCGTTCAATTTTTTGCCATTAGAAACTAATGGACCTCCAACAAAGAAGGCAGTAGACAAATGCTGATAAAATTCTTTGCTCTATTTAGTGTTTCAGCTGCAAAAATTACATGAGTGTCCAAAATGAAATTCTGTTTGGCCTATCCAGACATTTGAGATTGACCTTATGATAACATTGTGTATTTCAGTGATTTCTGTTAGTCTGTTTTTTCTGTCTTTCGAATGATTTTTCCCGAGCACCAAATGGAGTAACTTGACAAGCTTTTACTGCAGGATGTTATAAATGTGAATTTACACTCATTTCCATCAACTTTCGCAACTGGTTGAAGTGATGTTCTTTGTTTTGGTACATGGTAGTAATTCTTTGTTTAGGCTGAACAATGACACATTCCCAGAATCAATCTGTAGATATTTAGAACCAGTTTTCAATTTGGAATGTGTTAATATCTTAAATATTTCTTGTTTTAACAATGTATATTGCTCTTAATCTGTGTCATAGCTAAAATGCTGTCTAAAATTGAGTTAATGTTAATTTTTTAGACATTTAAGATGTTATCATTTCAATCCAGTTGCAAAGAGAGATGATAGAATCTCAAAATTTTGCATTTACAAGGTCCTGCATCGAAGGCATTGTAAGTTACTCTCTCTGGACATCACAGGTTCGTGCAGTATGGATGTTAAAGAAAACCGCAACCTGGACAACCTCTCATTTAAGGAAGTGCTGGGGGAGGGGCCTCACTTAGCCAATGGGAGTGCTCGGGGATTGAGCAGGAAACGTCCTCTTGAAGAGGGCAACAAAGGCCATGGACACTCCAAATTCCGGCCCAAAAAGCGCAGGAAACCACAAGGGCCAATCTTGCCAAAAAATGCACTCATGCAACTGAATGAAATCAAACCAGGACTGCAGTACAAACTACTGTCGCAGACGGGGCCGGTACACGCACCCGTGTTTGTTATGACTGTTGAGGTTAACGGGCAGCTTTTTGAGGGCTCAGGCCCAACCAAGAAGAAAGCCAAACTGAATGCTGCAGAAAAAGCGCTACGCTCTTTTGTTCAGTTCCCCAATGCATCTGAAGCTCACCTTGCAATGGGGCGTACGCTCACAGTTAACGCTGACTTTACATCTGATCAAGCAGATTTCCCAGATATGCTGTTTAATGGATTTGAGACACCTGTACCACCTGATGACCCCTTCTACCTGAGTCTTGGCAACAATGGGTCTCTCTGCTCCCTAAACGAATACCGCCTGCCTGTGACACTGAAATATAAAAACAGGTCACATCCTCCTCTTCCAGTACCCCCTGCACTCACAGCTCCCCCTACAGGCAGTGGCAAAAATGCTGTAATGATCCTAAATGAGCTTCGGCCAGGACTGAAGTATGAGTTTGTGGCCGAGAGCGGCGAAAGTCATGCCAAGAACTTCATAATGTCAGTGACAGTGGATACGCAGAAGTTCCAAGGTTCCGGCCGAAATAAAAAGTTGGCCAAGGCAAGAGCAGCCCAAGCAGCACTGTCAGGACTCTTTAACATGCAACTGGACCAAACACCCTCTCGACAGCCAATCCCCAGGGAGGGACTTCAGCTGCACTTGCCTCAGGTGAGAACTGGCTGTGTACCCCATCTTCTTGGAGGACACTTTCCCCTTTGAATATATCTTTACATGTCATCGTTTGACCTCATATGGTATGGCTGAGTTTAGACTAAAGCTGTTACGTGCATTTGGAATATTGCATGAAAAAATGCTTAATGGAAACGCCAAGATACTCATAACCTACTGCACACAGCTGAGTAGGACAAACTTTTTATCCGATAATAAAAATGTGCATAAACTATGATGGAAACACATTTACCAAATAGTGCATCAAAAAGTAATGTGGTTTTGTTTAACATATCATGTGAAATGCATGATGGGATACAGCCATACAGCCCTGTCACCCTGCAGCCCAAGACCGCTTACTCACTGAAGCTATGCAGGGCTGAGCCTGGTCAGTACCTGGATGGGAGACCACATGGGAAAACTAGGTTGCTGTTGTAAGTGGTGTTAGTGAGGCCAGCAGGGGGCGCTCAAACTGCGGTCTGTGTGGGTCCTAACGCCCCAGTTTAGTGAAGGGGACACTATACTGTCAGTGATCGCGGTCTTTCGGATGAGACATTAAACCGAGGTCCTGACTCTCAGTGGTCATTAAAAATCCCATGGCACTTCTCATAAATAGTAGGGGTGTTACCCTGGTGTCCTGGCCAAATTTCCTCCATTGGAGCTTAACTATCATGGCCTGGTGTGTGGTGAGCGCACTGGTGCCGTTGTCCTGTGGCTGCCGTCGCATCATCCAAGTGGATGCTGCACACTGTTGGTGGAGTGGAGAGACCCCCCTCATGAATGTGAAGCGCTTTGAGCGTATGGCCACACACGATAAATGCGCCATATAAATACACATTACATTACATG
This sequence comes from Danio aesculapii, assembly GCF_903798145.1. NCBI lineage: Eukaryota > Metazoa > Chordata > Actinopteri > Cypriniformes > Danionidae > Danio > Danio aesculapii. The sequence continues at coordinate 13,358,286 of NC_079456.1, read as the reverse complement.
GCATTAATGGACAAACCACAGAGTGACCACAATGTAAAACATCAGAAATGTTGTTTTGGTCCTTCTAAAATCCTTCAGCCAAACTTCGTCACCAAAGTGGTCCAGTGTTATTACCTCCAGAGTGAATGCACTCCCAAAGAGAGTCTCCAAAAGCCACCATAAGTGAAACAATTCTTTGTGTTTCATATTCATCTCCAAGGGTGTACGTAATTTATTACATAATAAAAAAGCCCACGGTGGCATCTCTTAATGCAGCAATTTCCATTTTTTTTCTGATATTTGGTTGATATTCAGTTTATAAGAAGTGGAGATTTTGTTCTCTTTGACCCATTGGATGGAAACGGTTCTTTATTCATAGGTATTTTTATGCAATATTCCAGTTTTGCGCATAAATCAAATTTGCATATTTGGACAGAAACATAGCTTCTGATACACATAACTGACTACAGCATAAATTAATTTAGCTCAGTTCTTTATGACCACATACACCGGACCCCTGTCTCTCGTTTTATCAGGCTTGATATTGAAAAAGCAATTTTAATGCGATTAAATGCTATGCTTCGGTAGCTTCGCTTAACCATCATTTGTCCTTTATAAATCTCCTGCCAGTCTTCATTTAACGAATTTTAATTAAATCAGAATCTACACACAAATGTTTCCGTTGGATTTTAAATGAAGTCAGGCATTAAACCTTTAATCGGTGCGCCAGTGTACATGGCATTATTTACACATTAGCTAATCCTGTTCATAATCCCTCCCATTCCCCCTTGATAACAACCAAGGAGAATAAACAGAATCTTAATTAAAATCAGATACGGGAGCACTCCTCAAACAGGAAAACACATCACTTTCACCTTTCTGTCTAAAGAGATCTTTCAGTAAAACAAATCTGTCAGTCAATCCTGACATTTCTGAATTAGCATTACAGTCAACAATTTTTGACTTTGATGCTATTTTGCAGTACTTCATCAACAATTTTCAAATGGATACATGTGCTCTCTTTGAGTGACATTTACTGTATCCATGAAATGTATTGTTGCTGTTTAGCTAGGTGACATATTAGCACTATTATTATTAGCAATATTTGCACATTTCTGATTGTGGGTTCCTCAGGTCCTCGCGGACGCCGTCTCTCGTTTAGTCGTGGATAAGTTCAGCGAGCTGACAGACAACTTCACGTCTCCACATGCACGGCGGAAAGTCCTGGCGGGAGTTGTCATGACAACCGGTAAGCACACTGCATACTTCTAAAATCCGATCCATATTAAACCTATTCTCCTATTAAGGTAAATAACATAATCTATTTTATTAGGTAAGGATGTGATGGATGCTCAGGTGATTTGTGTGACGACTGGAACCAAGTGTATAAATGGAGAGTACATGAGCGATCGAGGACTGGCCCTTAACGACTGCCATGCTGAGATCATCGCACGCCGCTCACTCATTAGATACCTGTACAATCAGCTGGAATACTTCCTCAGGTATAATTTACTATGGTTACATTATAGAATATGTTATAATACAGTACTACACTCTCTGGTCATTTTATTAGGTACACCTGTCCAACTGCTCGTTAATGCAAATTTCTAATCAGCCAGTCACATGGCAGCAACTCAAGGCATTTAGGCATGTAGACACGGTCAAGACGATCTGCTGAAGTTCAAACCGAGCATCAGAATGGGTAAGAAAGGTGATTTAGGTGACTTTGACTGGCATAGTTGTTGGTGCCAGACCGGCTGGTCTGAGTATTTCAGAAACTGCTGATCTACTGGGATTTTAAAGCACAACCATCTCTAGGGTTTACAGAGAATGGTGCGAAAAGAAAATATCCAGGGAGTGGCAGTTCTGTGGGCGCAAATACCTTTTTGATGCCAGAGGAGAATGGCCAGACTGGTTCCAGCTGATAGAAAGGCAACAGTAACTCAAATAACCACTTGTTACAACCGAGGTATGCAGAAGAGCATCTCTGAGCGCACAACACATCCAACCTTGAGGCGGATGGGCTACAGCAGCAGAAGACCACACCGGGTGGCACTTCTGTCAGCTAAGAACAGAAAACTGAGGCTATAATTCACACAAGCTTACCAAAATGGGGCAATAGAAGATTGGAAAAACGTTGCCTGGTCTGATGAGTCTTGATTTCTGCTGTGACATTCGAACGGTAGGGGCAGAATTTGGCATCAACAACAAGAAAGCATGGATCCATCCTGCCTTGTATCAGTGGTTCAGACTGGTCGTGTAATGGTGTGGGGGATACTTTCTTGGTACACTTTAGAACCAATTGAGCATTGTGTCAACGTTACAGCCTACCTGAGTATTGTTGCTGACCATGTCCATCCCTTTCTTTTGATGGCTACTTCCAGCAGGATAACGTGCCATGTCATAAAGTGTGAATCCTCTCAGACTGGTTTCTTAAACATGACAATGGTTTCACTTTACTCAAATGGCAACCACAGTCACAAGATCTCAATCCAATAGAGCACCTTTGGGATGTGATGGAATGGGAGATTCACATCATGCATATGCAGCCGACAAATCTACAGCAACTGCGTGATGCTATCATGTCAATATGGACCAAAATGGAGGAATATTTCCAGTACCTTGTTAAATCTATGCCACAAAGGATTAAGGCCGTTGAGAAGGCAAAAGGGGGTCCAACCCAGTACTAGTAAGGTGTACCTAATGAAGTGGTGGTGAGTGTATGTAATAGTCATCTGTTTTATAGCCATCAGGAATTGACATGCTAGCTAGTGGATCTGGAAAGCTATTTTTGGATACATTCTCACTGGCTGACTAGCATGGATTGATATGGACATAGCTGTGTGTGTGTAATTGATTAGACATGACCTTTTTATTCACTGTGAAATAATAAATGACAGATTTGATGAAATGGGTGTCAGGCTAAGGACCTATTTTCAATTATAGACATTTCAAGTCGCTCTTTAATGGTCTCTGTTGACATCGTAGATCAAGTGTGTGTGTGTATTTCCTCTATAGCGACAGCGCTGAAGAACATGAGAAATCCATATTCAGATGGTGCAGTGAACATGGCTACCGGCTAAAAGATGATATTCAATTCCATCTGTATATCAGCACATCGCCCTGTGGAGACGCCCGGATCTTCTCCCCTCATGAGGCTGGTGCCGAGGGTATGTAAATTTTGTATGATGGATGGATGTGGATTTGCTCGTTTTGTTGTTGTATGAAACAACAAAATAAAAACGAATAAAAGTTACTGTAGCAAACTAGACTTTTGCTCTTTCTTTGTAGACCAGGGAGACCGGCATCCAAACCGCAAGGCCCGCGGACAGCTGCGAACCAAGATTGAGTCTGGAGAAGGAACGATACCTGTTCGTACGAGTAACACCATTCAAACTTGGGATGGAGTCCTGCAGGGAGAGCGACTGCTAACCATGTCATGTAGCGACAAAATTGCCAGGTATGATGCCATCAATAAAGGACTGAAGTGGAAACACACATTAACACAGTGCTTCAATAAAGTACTAGTACTGAAATTTCTCTCTGCAAATGTTTAAGATTCAAAGTGGATATTAAAGTTACATTTGCAATCCATTTTTCAACAATGAAATGGAGCAGGGCTTGATTTGTCCACCAGGTATGCACAGTTTATGTTTTCTATGTGCTGTAGCTTTGATTGATATAAACTGAAATCAAACACAAAGAGTCTAAAACCCTTTTGTATAAGGAACTACTCTCTTTCACCATTCATTCACATCTGCAGCTGACGTCAAAACAGCAGAAACTGTTACTAATTCACCAACGTCACTTTAGAGCTAGTATTTGAATGATTCTCTATAGCGTAATGTCTAAAGTGAAGACAAAGCAGGTGATTTTGCTGACATTTTAGGATTATAAGGCTGAACGTGACATGAAATGCCATCCGTCTACAGAGATATCTCCTTACATTATTACAGTCTACAGTATTTCTCTGTTGCAATCTGCATATCACAATAATTAACCCTGAAAAAAGCAGTGCAATCACTACCAGACTGCTGTTGTATTTGCGATAAGGAAAAAAGCTAAACACATGCCGGTATTTCTTCTTTCTTTCCGCCAACACAACACACATTCCTATTATGCAAGTCCAATCTCACACTCAATACACTACAATTATATGGTATAAATACAGCACTACAAGATATAATCATTTATATTAATTTGATCAGCTCTAGTTAGAAATTACTCTGTTTTAATCTTCTTAGGGCTTATTATGCTGTTCTGTCGCCATTTTGTGGACAGACAACGTCAACCGTCTTTGCTCAATGATAGACTAATGGCTGCCGACACGCTGTCTCTCAGAAATTACAAATATTTTAAAATAGGCACTATCCTTATAAATAAACTGCATAGTTGCAATCTAAACACATACTTTCTCGACTAAAAAAGCCTCACATTATGTACATTATGTTGCCCAACAGCTGCAATATTTGTCAAACTGTAGAGTGTCCTCAGCTTGTTGCTGTATGTGGGCAGAGTAATACACAAGGGTGAAGAGGTGGGTCGAGTGCTGTTACTGGCAGAATACCGCATGGCTATCAGCCAATCAGATTCAAGAACCCCTGAAGTTCTAAATAAAGTGAGAAATCTGATCGCATTAAATTGAGTAGATTTCTGAAAATATATACTTTAAAATGTATAAAATAAACAGTCCTTTACATGTGGTTAATATATATAAACTATAAATTACACAAATGATGTATGTATATGTCTTGTGAAATACATCATTATCAAATATGAGATGATTTGAATCGTTATATGAGATTTTTGTCATATCACCCAGCTCTATACTGGAAAAAACTCCCGTCATCAGTCGAGCCACTTTCATAGCAACACTATCTTTGATCTGCTTAATGTTGAATAATTTCTGTGACTGTCTCTTTTTTTATTGCGTCCCCACCAATTTTAACGAATCCCTCTCATTACCATTCCATCATCTACATCCAGTGGCACTCAGAAAGCAGCTGATTGGCTGTCTTCTTGGCTCTAAAACCCCAATCACTTCAGATCTCTCCAGAGCAGGGGGCTCCCTGGAGCCGGGCATGGGGCCCCTGATTAGGCCTCTGATTATGACCTCCAAAAAACAGCCATCCCGCTGAGGGAAGCCTGCTGCCGCAAACACATCCGCATGCCTCATGTTGGATGCCAAGAAACCCTCTCCAGTTAAACGCGGTGGTTATCATCCAGCTGTGAGCCGTGTTTTTTCAAGAGCTCAGCTCTCATGCGTCACCTTTGGAAAAAAATGGTTCTGAAGGCCTCTGAGAAATTGCAGTGATTGATATTATAGGCCCCAGGTGTTATTTTTCAGATAATTTCAATAGTTCCTGTAAATACGACTCTGTGCGGGTGTGCTCTCTTGACATCAGGATGTTGTTTCATTCCTTCGTGCAACGGTACGGCTTTTTCACTGACATAAGAATCATGCTGTAAGTCCACGGGGGGGTGATTCCACTTTGTGCTGCTTGCAGCTAGCGATTTAAAAGCTTCCTTCCTTCAACGGTGAACAAGTTTCACCTGTACTTTTCAGTTACTCAGTTCTCTTTCTCCCTTTGCAGATGGAACGTGATCGGAGTACAGGGATCTCTTCTGAGTTACTTCACTGAACCCATCTATTTCTCCAGTTTAATTCTGGGAAGTCTGTATCATGCTGACCATCTTTCCAGAGCCATGTACCAGCGCATTGCAGACATGGATGATATTCCCCCGCCATTCACTATCAACAGACCACTTCTTAGTGGTAAAGCATCTTGAATAAATGAATTTGTCATTGTATCAGTTTTCTAAACCCATATAGAAATCTAATACAATAATACATGTAAATTACATATAAGATATAGAAGTGCATATATGACTGTAACATAAAAATTGAATATATGCAAAAATAACCACTTTATATAACAACTATTGGAATTACAAATATGTACATGTATGTTCAAATATATTAGCTTTCATTTAAAATATGTGTTCATATGTGGCTGTATATATACATATTTTTGTGCAATATTTTGTGACGTATATTTCTATGTGTGTGTGTCTGTGTTTGAAATCCAAATATGAACGTGTATGTCATATGTGTAATTTGCATATTCAGTGCATCCGGAAAGTATTCATAGCGCTTCACTTTTTCCACAATTTTATATGTTACAGCCTAATTCCAAAAAAGAATAAATTCATTTATTTCCTCAAAATTCTACACACAATACCTCATAATGACAATGTGAAAAAAAGAGTTTTTTAAATGTATTAAAAATAAAAAAGCTGAAAAATCACATGTACATAAGTATTCACCTTTGCTCAATACTTTGTTGATGCACTTTTGGAAGCAATTAGAGCCTCAAGTCTTTTTGAATATCATGCCATAAGCTTGGCACACCTGTCTTTGGCAATTTTTGCCTTTGCCGTGAAGCTCTAAATTGAGCTCAGATACATTCTGTTTCCACTGATCATTCTTGAGATGTTTCAGCAGCTTCATTGGAGTTCACCTGTGGTAAATTCAGTTGATTAGACATGATTTGAAAAGGCATACAGCTGTCTATTTAAGGTCCCAGGGTTGACAGTGCTTGTCAAAGCACAAACCAAGCATGAAGACAAAAGAATTATCTGTAGATATCCGAGACAGGATTGTCTTGAGGCACAAGACTGGAGAAGGTTACAGAAAAATGTCTGCTGCTCTGAAAGTTCCAATGAGCACAGTGGCCTCCATCATCAGTAATTGGAAGATGCTTGGAACCACCAGGACTCTTCCTAGAGCTGGCCGGCCATCTAAGCTGAGTGATCAGGGGTGAAGAGCCTTAGTCAGGGAGGTGATCAATAACCCAATGGTCACTCTGTCTGAGCTCCAGCGTTCCTCTGTGGAGAGAGGAGAATCTTACAGAAGGACAACTATCTGTGCAGCAATCCACCAATCAGGCCTGTATGGTAGAGTGGCCAGACGGAAGCCACTCCTTAGTATTGGAATTTGCCAAAATTGAAGGACTCTCAAAACATAGGAAACTAAATTCTCTGGTCTGATGAGACTAAAATTGAACTCTTTGGAGTAAATGCCAGGCGTTGCGTTTAGAGAAAACCAGGCACCGCTCATCACCAGGCTAATAATATCCCTACAGTGAAGCATGGTGGTAGCATCATGCTGTGGGGATGTTTTTCAGCAGCAGGAATTGGAAGACTAGTCAGGATAGAGGGAAAGATGAATGCAGCAATGTACAGAGACATTCTGAATGAAAACCTACTTCAGAGTGCCCTTGACCTAAGACTGGGGTGACGGTTCATCTTCCAGCAGGACAATGACCCAAAGCACACCGCCAAAATATCAATGGAGTGGCTTCACAACAACTCAGTGAATGTCCCTGAGTGTCCCAGCCAGAGCCCAGACCTAAATCCTATTGAACATCTCTGGAGAGATCTGAAAATGGCTGTACTGTCGCTTCTCATTCAACCTGATAGAGCTTGAGAGGTACAGCAAAGAGGAATGGGCCAAACTTGCCAAAGAAAGGTGTGCCAAGCTTGTGGCATCATATTCAAAAAGACTTGAGGCTGTAATTGCTTCCAAAGGTGCATCAACAAAGTATTGAGCTAAGGCTGTGAATACTGATGTACATGTGATCTTTCAGGTTTTTATTTTTAATAAATTTGCAACAATTTCAAAAACATTTTTTTTCACATTGTCATTATAGTGTATTGTGTGTAGAATTATGAGGAAACAAATTCATTTAATCCATTTTGAAATAAGGCTGTAACATTAAAAAATGTGGAAAAGGTGAAGCGCTATGAATACTTTCCGGATCCACTGTATATCCATATATCAGATTTTTATATAGGAACTCTTTGCTTAAACATTTTTGTTCTTTCCTCTGCAGGTATCAGTAACACAGAAGCAAGGCAACCTGGGAAAGCTCCCAATTTCAGCGTCAACTGGACAGTAGGAGACCAGGGGTTGGAGATCATTAACGCCACCACAGGAAAAGATGACCTCGGAAGACAGTCGCAACTTTGCAAACACGCCCTTTACAGTCGCTGGGTCTGTTTACATGCAAAGGTAAAACATTTGTTAAGGTGGATGTTAATGGATAAATGACATCTAAGGTTTCATTCTTAATTACTTGCTGTATTCAATTTAAAATATATTGATTTACCTCTCTCAGCTCAGTGAGACTCTGCGGATACGAGGATCTCGGCCTGGCTCCTACCACGAGGCAAAACAAGGGGCGGTCGAGTATCATGAGGCGAAACAGACTCTTTTCAAAGCTTTCTACAAAGCGGGACTGGGAGCATGGGTGGAAAAACCCATCGAACAAGATCAGTTTTCCCTTACCCCTTAAGATAAACTGAGAGAAAGGGAACAACAGATCTTTTGTACATTTACATGGAATGCAAGGTTTTAATCTAACCTCCACACACTTTTTTGTCTGTTATTATTGCAAGTCATTTGGTTTCTTTTATCTGTCAAAGACATGCTTGTGTTCATTCAAAAAATGGCTTGGTTACAAAGAATCTAACTGAAGTGTTGGCGCAGGATAAAACGTGGACAACATGTTGTGATAATTGAACCAACAAAGGTGTTTTACAAAAATAATCCCATTGACTATAATGCTGGCATAAATGTTTACCTCAGATTATAGCAATTATTCATTCATTCATTCATTTTCTTTTCGGCTTAGTCCCTTTATTAATCCGGGGTCGCCACAGCGGAACAAACCGCCAACTTATCCAGCATATGTTTTATGCAACGGATGCCCTTCCAGCTGCAACCCATCTCTGGGAAACATCCATACACACTTATACACTATGGACAATTTAGCCTACCCAATTCACCTGTACCGCATGTCTTTGGACTGTGGGGGAAACCGGAGCACCCGGAGGAAACCCACACAAACGCAGGGAGAACATGCAAACTCCACACAGAAACGCCAACTGACCAAGCCGAGGCTTGAACCAGCGACCTTCTTGCTGTGAGGCGACAGCACTACCTACTGCGCCACTACGTTGCCATTTTAGCAATTATTTTCCATAATTTAAATTCTTATGTGTATATTACTATATATAACTTCAAGCAGCTGTTCCTACTGTAGTGTGATGTCCAGCTGTGTGAGTAAGGTGGCAGGTCACTGTCTTCACTTCCACCATTATCCCTTACCATGTGTAATTTTCTATTTGCGTGAAGTAGATCTTTACCAAAGTCCCTTTAAGGCAAGTCATTTCACTCGGCGGCCATCTTTGAAACCCCTCTCAGGCATGCAAGCTACAGCTCTTATCTTTTTAAATGGGGAAACATCAAATTCTTCAAAACATATATAAATTCATCAAACTTACAATTAAATTTCTTATAAATTTAGTTTCTAAACATTAAAATTATGACAAAGAATTTATTATGCGGAACTGAAGGAAACATTCACGACACTTCATGACTATATCTTGCATTCGTTTCATACAAATTACAAAACCAGTGAACATTTTGATTTCTTTTGTCTGTGAGAAAAGTATTTGCTGAGATTTCAGCGCATTTGCTGACCCTAGAGTATTCATAAAAATGAAGCTGTAGAAACTGATGTGAAAACATGCATCCGAATCGAGCCCCTTCTCCGGAGAATCATTATGGTGCGTTCACACCAGATGCGGATAAAGCACCAATTGCAAGTGATTCCCATGTTAAGATATCCTGCGTTTTGACATCCTGAATTGAGCGTTTTTTGCTTAATGTGCGAATCGCTTTTGTTGGAAAAATCTAAACTTTGGTGGACATTCGCGCTGCATTAACCAATGAGGAGCTTGCTCTAGTATGGGCGTGAATATGACGTAGTGCCTGCAGGCCCTGCTAAACGCTTCTATCATTCAGGTATAGTTTCTGGAGGAGTTGATAAACTCACAGAGTTGGGTGCACTTCTGAAAGGATCTAGTGAACGAATATACGCTGTTTTTCAGCCTTCCTAAAGCACAGCTACTCTCTCAATAAAATTCATGTTAGCCATATAGCAACAGAACTAGAGTCACCGTGCTCACAGAAGCCCTGCCCATGATGCAAATCCGCATCTATTGTGAAGCGAATTTTACACGTGAATGAATTGAGTTAAGTGAAAATGTTCACACATCTATTTACACGCGAATAGTGTGATTTATTTACGCAAGCCGCATCTGGTGTGAACGCTCCATTAGTCTATATATGAATGATTGGCTTCTTTAGAAAGTGGGGCTTCGGCAACGCCAACAGTCTTTTAGTTAGTGTGTCGACACATAACACTGAGGTGCTCACAGCGACCGGAGTTCGATTCCTGGCTGATTCTGATCCATTCCCTCTATCTCTGCTCCCAATTCTTATCTTCTGTCCTTTTAAATAAGTTTGCTGCTTTAGAATAAAAAAAAACTATATAATATCTCCATAAGTTTTTCAGTCTTGCCAACCTTAATCTCACCAAATTCTCAGCAGGATGTTTTCTCCTAGGACAGGAAACAAACCAGTCTATATTACGGTTGTTTTATCCACCCCAGATAGGTTGCACAATTATACGCAAAATTGTGAAAATAACTAGGAATGTGCAATACAAAATGTATGTACTGATACTGATAACTGATTGATGATCAGGGAGTTGTACACCATAAGAGAGTTTTAGTTTTTTTTTGTCGTTTTTGGCCAATTTAAGGATGGGTGTTAATTTGAGATATAGGAATGCCTTATGGGGGCATTAAAGTAGCCTTTGCATCTGAGTAGGGTCTACTGTTAGCCAGCTTATTCATACTGGCAGTTCATACTGGCAGTGCGAATGCAACCAAAAAAAATGGCTCCATGAGATATTTAGTTCCCAGCTGACTGGCCTAGAGGCTAGTTCCTATAACTGAGTTCCTATAACTGGGCAAAGCTCCATATTTTTCGAACACCTTTATATTTATTAAATAACTCAGAATGCGGTTTAATCCGTTTGTTTTCTAGTGCATCTTTTCAACATTTAGCAAACTTAAGGTGTTTTATGAAATCAACTTCAATTATAGAAAAGTGCTATTAATTAACAAGTCAGCGAGGTTTAATTCACTGCATGAGTTGTAGCTGTAGATTTTTCCACTTCTGTTTTGACTGACAGGACATAAATGGCTGTTTGAATAATCAACTGTTGTCTAATACCTATAATCAGATATATCAGACAGCCGGTACAATTGATTCAATAATATTTGAGTAGCTGAAATTAATCCAACAAAGTAATCTAAAAGTCTCAACCAAGCAATTGGGTTACAACGAAACAATCCAGCACGTTTTAGAATTCTGAACTGTAAATGCATTTGTTTGTATGTTTGTTTTTCCTTTGCTTGGTCTACACCACATTTACACCTAAATGTAAATTTAATTTAGTTTTCTGCTTGAATTGAGTACTTTGTCATTCAGTTTCCCATTTAAGTGTCAAGAATGTGATGCCGATTTTACTAGAACACAATAAAGACTATTTGACACCAAACATTTTCAGTAAATCACTGTAAATCACCTTGGGTTTAACCTAAATGCACTTTTTTTCCCCCTTGTTATCTTGTAAGTGGCCGACCGACATAGGATTTTTAATGGCAGAAACCGATATTGAGAAATCAGTCTGGCCGATATCATTGATATATCAGTTGGCCACTAGTACTTGCTTGCATGTTTCCATGAAGTAGCGTGTTGTTTGTCATTTTATCATTGAGAAAAGTGGTGGTATGAACTTTTCAAAGGGTTTCTACCCAACAATCAATGCTATGTTACATCACCAAAGTGTGTTGTGTGAGGATTGAGAGCGACATTTCAGACCGAGCCTTTGGTTTTTACATTTTTTTGTTATTGTTGAGTTGCTAACAATAATGCAACCAAGTAATCTAAAAGGTAAATCGCTTTGGATTTAGTATCACCTCGGTCTTTACCTGAATGGTCTTTTTTTCTTCTTGTATTCTTGTTAGTGGCTGACCGACATGGGATTTTTAATGGCAGAAACCGATATTGAGAAATCAATCTGGCCAATATCATTGATATATTGGTTGACCACTAGTTCTTGTTTGTCATTTGTTTTATCATTGAGAAAGGGGTGCAAATCGGTGGTATGAACTTTCCAAAGGGTTTCTACCCAACAATCAATGCTGCGTTGCATCAACAAAGTGTGTTCTCTGAGGATTGAGAGCGAAATTTAGGACCGAGCCTTTGGTTTTTAAATTTTTTTTGTTTTTTGAGTGTCTAAAAATAATGCAACAAAGTAATCTAAAAGGCTCCACCAAGCAATTGGGTTACATTGTTGTAAGTGGTCGACGGAAATGGAATTTTTAATGGCAGAAACCGATATTGAGAAATCAGTCTGGCCAATATCATCGATATATCCGATGGCAACTAGTTCTTGTTTGCATGTGTCCATGAAGTAGCGTGTTGTTTGTCATTTTATCATTGAGAAAAGTGGTGGTACGAACTTTCCAAAGGGTTTCTACCCAACAATCAATGCTATGTTACATCACCAAAGTGTGTTCTGTGAGGATTGAGAGCGACATTTCAGACCGAGCCTTTAGTTTTTAAATTTTTTTTGTTGTTTGAGTGTCTAAAAATAATGCAACAAAGTAATCAAAAAGGCTCCACCAAGCAATTGGGTTACATTGTCGTAAGTGGTCGACCGAAATGGGATTTTTAATGGCAGAAACCGATATTGAGAAATCAGTCTGGCCGATATCATCGATATATCGGACGGCAACTAGTTCTTGTTTGCATGTGTCCATGAAGTAGCGTGTTGTTTGTCATTTTGTCACTGGAAAAAGTGGTGGTATGAACTTTCCAAAGGGTTTCTACTCAACAATCAATGCTATGTTACATCACCAAAGTGTATCCTCTGAGGATTGAGAGTAACATTTCGGACCGAGCCTTTAGTTTTTTTTTTTTTTGGTTGTTGTTGGATTTTGTTTTTCTCTGCTTGGCAGTAGAACTAGGATCACAGAGCTCAACCTAGTTTTGTCGATACAAGAACTTCTGGAAAACTCCCATGATGCCACTTGTGTTCTCCAATTCAGGATGCTCTTTGTTGTCTGATCTAAAGTCTCGCCTGAATTTGTTTTGAACTGATTCTGCCGGGCCGGAATCAGAAGTAGCTTTAAGCGCTGCATCCAAGAGTTTCTACATGAGAAGAAGTATAAAGAGGCTGTACTGTATGAAAATAAAACGGTCACACAGTCTTTGGCTTTTCATTCTCCTTTCACTTTGGTCTGACTATCTGCTCTGTCGAGTCTGCAACGGGTTTCTCTTATAATCCTGAAAGCTGTGCTTGAATTCCAATAAATACTATTGTGAGCATTAGTGGAAGCTTTCGGAAGTTTTTTAAATTCCCAAACAATTTAATAGACTTGGAGAGGGATTAAAAACACATTATCGGTGTTCTGTGCATTCGTAGAACAAAAGAGGTTCAAGTGGATTCTTTTGCGGAATGCTAATTCTACTAAATTATGACCTTTTGTTTACCCGCAGTAGCGCCGGGTAAAATGAAGCGATTAGCGGTGTGGTAATCGCAGTGACTAGAGTGAAATTGTGTTTATCTGAGGCAGCAGGCTCGTTGTGCTGGATTGGTCTTTGAACAATGGCACTTTCGGCTGAAGTGCTTTTTATCTGTGACTCCTTTAATTCACATTCCGGAGCGTTTTTCCCCGCTTTTTACATTAGCATTTATCAGTTTTGAGGGATGAAGTCTTTATTTTTCTCAAGAATGCAAGAAATCCTTGAACATGTTTGTGTTCTGATGCATGTCTGTGTGTTTCTAGGCTTAAGACTTTTTAATATTTAATAACTTTTTATATTTTAATGAATACCCCCCCCCCCCTCTCCTCCAAACATATACAAAGGATTTTTACAATTGGTCACATTTACTGAAAAATATGTATTAGTTTAAAATATATATTTTTAAATGTGATAAAAAAACGTTTTCTGAAATATTTAATAACAATACACATTTAATATCATATTAAATGTTATGTAAACTCATAGAAACTAATATTTTTAAAAAATACATTCATTGTCCTTCAGTTTAGTCCCTTATTTAACAGGGGTTGCCACAGTGGAATGAACAGCTAACTATTCTAGCATATGTTTTACCCAGTGGATGACCTTCCAGCCGCAACCCAGTACTGGGAAACACCCATACACTCTCACATTCACGCATGCACTCATACACTACAGCCAGTTTATTCAATTCACCAATACCACATGTCTTTGAACTGTGGGGGAAACCGGGGCACACCTGGAGGAAACCCACGCGAACACGGAGAGAACATGCAAACTCCACACAGAAATGCCAACTGACCCAGCTGGGTCTCAAACCAGCGACCTTCTTGATGTGAGATGACAGTGCTAACCACTGAGCCACTGTGCCACCCAAATATACATATTACTTTAAAATAAATGTATGGATATGTAATGACATAAATTTCTGAAATATTTAAAGTTGTACTTGAAAATAGTACAGTCCTATAGGCTATAAAGCAATTATCAAAGAAAAAATATTAATAGTATTTTAATAAAGTTTATTTGAATAACATTTGATGAAATATTAAAATGTTCAATATTAAAAATAAAAAGGTTTACATTAATTGAAAAATACATATGATTTTTAATTAATTTATGAATGTGTAATGACAGCGATTTCAGAAATATTTAAAGCAGTAGTATTTGAAGATAGTAAAATCATATGAAAGAAAAAATGTGAAATGGCATATTAATATTTCAATAAAATGTATTTGAATCAAATGGAATGGCACAGAAATCCATCTTCAGCTTGTCTTTTGAAACATTTTCTGATTATGTTAATTGTTTGATTATGCTTATGCTGATTATTACCTCGAGATCTTTATAAAAAAAATAACATAGGCTCATTCTGAAAACGTAGTTCTATGTACATTTCTGGAGATCGCGGATTATGTAACCAGAAGTACGTATGCATTTTATCTTTAAAATGAACTCTACGGGTCGGTATGACGCCGTTTCTTTTTGTGCTTACCAGCTGACTGCTTATTTCGTATGGACGGCTTTTCCGCTGTTACCAGTTAGTCCAGTAGCTCGACACGCACGTCGGCGGACTTGAGATGCAGATTGGAGTTAACTGCAACGACGCGGCTCGAGTCTGGTGAAAAACAGTTCCAGAAACAGGTAAGACAAAAGCAGAAGCCAAAAAAATAAAACAAGCAAATAACAGGGTGAGAATGTGGTCAAATCTGAAAACGTAGTTAAAATCAGTGGGCTTTTTTTTTCTGGATTGCTTTTCAAAACATTGCGGTTGGGTTTAGGAAAGAGGGTGGTGGGACAATTGGTGCTTTTTAAAACACTATTGGTTGGGTTTACGGAAGGAGGAGGGTGGGCCAGTCGATCGTTCAGTCAGTCGACAGTGGCCTCTGGTGGATTTACGTAAGAAACAGCAGGTGCAAATGGCACTCGCGAGAGAAATTTGAGATCTGAAAAAGCATACACAGTGGCTTCTAATGCTGCGTTTACATCAGACGTGGAAGAAGCATCAAGCACGTGTGATTTAAATACAAAATGCAAAGACGCAAATAGACATGCTGCGGAGCAAATGAGGTGGCGCGAATTGGAAAATCTGAACTTTAGCAAAGATTCGTGCCGCGTTAACCAATCTTTTCTTGTAGGGGCATGATTATGACATAGCGCTTGTTGTTGGTGGCCCGGGGAAAATCCTCCTGCTGACACGGACAACAGCCCATCATCTAACTGGGCTCGACTCAGTCGAAAGCACCACTCAAAGCTTCCATCATCCAGGTATAGTTTCTGGAGGAGTTGATGATCTCACAGAGCTGAGTGCACCTCTGAATGGATTTAGTGGACTCTAAATGAATCAATGCTGTTTATCAGCCTTCTTAAAGTTAGGTCCCTAAAATTCCCATGTTAGCCGTTTAGCAACGAAGTTACAGTCACTGGGGAGAAGCCCCGCCCTATTGCTCAGTGAATTTGATGCGCGAATGAAGCGAGTAAACTCAAAATGTTCACGTACCTATTTACGCACGAATAGCGCCATTTATCTGCGTCTGGTGTAAACATAGAATTATGGATTTTAAAAAAAACTGCAAAGGAATGTAACTCCTGAGACGTATTTTGCTCTCACCAGTACGTAATCAGAATGTACATATATAGCTACATATCTTTATTAGAATTTGTATGCATATTTGTCTTTTGGGGTGGCATTAAGCATTACATGTGTGTGTGTGTGTGTGTGTGTATATATATTTGGTTTTTTTGACACAACCTACACAGTTTTTGGACCCTGTGTATATATATACACATACATACACACAGTTGAAGTCAGAATTATTAGCCCCCCCTTTAAATTTGTTTTTCTTTTTTAAATATTTCCCAAATGGTGTTTAACAGAGCAAGGAAATTTTCTGATAATATTTTTTCTTCTGGAGAAAGTCTTATTTGTTTTATTTAGGCTAGAATAAAAGCAGTTTTAAACTTTTTAAAAACCATTTTAAGGTCAAAATTAAAATGCTTAATTTTTTTTTGATAATCTACAGACCAAACCCTCATTATACAATAATTACCCTAACCGGCCTAGTTAACCTAATTAACCTAGTTAAGCCTTTAAATGTCACTTTAAGCTGTATAGAAGTGTCTTGAAAATTATCTAGTCAAATATTATTTACTGTCATCATGGCAAATATAAAAGAAATCAGTTATTAGAGATGAGTTATTAAAACTATTATGTTTAGAAATGTGATGAAAAATCTCTCCGTTAAACACTAAATAAAAAATAAACAGGGGGGCTAATAATTCAGGGGGGATAGTGTATATATATATGTATGTATGTATTTTAGCATTGAATAAAAATTGAACTATATTCACTGAGCCCATATAGTGCTAACCAAACTGAAGTTTAGACAGAGAATTTTCTTTCTCCCATTTGTTTGAAAGCACAGAAATGGTTTGTTGTAATAATCCATGCAGACCTGTGGCTTCCCTCTCTCAGCAGTCCCATTTCTACCCATGGTGCACAGGGAGCATATGGGTTCAGGCCGTATCAGCTCTCCACACCTGTGCAAGGTGAGAGAGAGTACAGATAATCCCGGCACGGATTTGCCTCATCTCTGCGCTTCACAGAAACCTGAACAAACAAAATAAAGTAACCTTATCGGCCATCAAAACTTTCAAAAACTTCCAGCATCTGCCGGCACCATCTTTAACTTCAGAGAACTTCCAGAGCAAGAAGAAGAAAGCTCCCGTCCGTCGTGCTAACCATGGATGTGTTTACGGTTTACGGACGAAGCGAGAGATTTGCAGATGATTTTCAGAGTTCGATCAGACTCAAGGTGAGGCAGGATTAGCGTCGGACGCCTTTCATGGCTTCCAGCTTCAACCTTTATCTGCAAATTGCCTTTCAGGAGGTGAAGTGTGTAAAAACAGAAAAGAGTGGCTCTTTCCGCCCTTGTCATTGAAGTCACATAGGTGCGTCTCACTCTACTTAAACTGTTTTTGTTGAGCGTAATTTCGAGGCATTGTGCGCGAAACACAACATGTTGGTTGTTTTGGTCGCTTCAAATTGGGAAAGTGAGATAAGATGATTTGAAGTGTGGAGGGGAAAAAAGAGAACATAAGGAGCTTTCGCATGAAAGCATTTTGCCTCAGAGAAAATTGACTCAAGTACTCACTGCTGGGGAAATCTCTGACAAGGCAGGCAAAGTTCAGGTTTTGGCGGACATCTCATATTTGCATACATTATCTGAATATATTATTAATAAGTCATTAACACTTAAGTCATTTAAACAAGCTTAAATCGAATACACTTTCAGTTACGGATATGTACTCTATTAAATTTATGTACATCATTCTTTCTATGCATATGTATGTGTTATACACAGTTGAAGTCAATTATTCGCCCTCCTTTTTTTTCAAATATTTCCCAAAGTATGTTTAACAGAGCAAGAAATTTCTCACAGTATTTCCGGTAATATTTTTTCTTCTGGAGAAAGTCTTTTTTGTTTTTTTTTCAGCTAGAATAAAAGCAGTTTTACATTTTTTTAAAATCCATTTTAAGGTCAATATTAGTAGCCCCATCATCTGCTAATTGTTATTTCAGCTCAGAGCATGTCATAGGTTCATACAAACATATATGTTTTGGGAATGTTGTGAAGTTAATGTATCACTGACCTTGAAGGATATACTGGAATCAGACATACCATGCTGTCCTAAGCTTTTTTCTTTTAAATGATTATTCCTCCTCTGACTTTTCTTTATTTCAGAAAAAGATATTATTTTCTGCAGTAACAGCAGCTAAAAATATATTAGCTTCATGTTGGCAGCCTCCACACTCCCTGGACCGGAAGCGCTGGATGTATAGACCATTTCAATGTGGTGATGTCATTGGTCCATGAACATTTCCTGCTTGTTGTCAAACTTTTTCATAACTGTAACAAAAGGCAATTCAATAAAAAATTTCACAGTATTTCCTATAATATTTTTTCTTCTGGAGAAAGTCTTATTTGTTTTATTTTGGCTAGAATAAAAGCAGTTTTTAATTTAAAAAAAAAACATTTTTAGGTCAAAATTATTAGCCCCTTTAAGCTATATTTTTTCGATTGTCTACAAAACAAACTATCATTATATAATAACTTGCCTAGTTACCCTAACCTGCCTAGTTAACCTAATTAACCTAGTTAAGCCTTTAAATGTCACTTTAGGCTGTATAGAAGTGTCTTGAAAAATATCTAGTCAAATATTATTTACGGTCATCATGGCAAAGATAAAAGAAATCAATTATTAGAGATGAGTTATTAAAACTATTATGTTTAGACATCTGTTAATTTTTTTTCTCTCCATTAAACAGAAATTGGGGGAAAAATAAACAAGGGGGCTAATAATTCAGGGGGGGTAATAATTCTGACTTCAACTGTTTGTATGTGTATACCTAAAATTTAAATATATTTTAAAATACATCATTGTTGCTTGCATTACATTCAAGTTTCTGCCTGTAGGCCTTAGCTGTGTCCAGATCAATGCTGATTTTGATAAAATATTGATTAGCAAGTGTCTTTAATCCAGAAACCTCTGCACCTCGTTTTATTTGTCACAGCTCGTTTATTCATTTGATTTGCCACCATTAAACGACTTAATGGACCTTCTGGGCCTTTTAATGTCAGCAGATGGGAGAGCAGACATAAGAGCATCTTACCTGAGTAAACAGAGCATCACCGTGAATCTGAAAACATGACCTGCCTGCTCAGTATGTCACCACGAAGAAAAGTGCATATAATGCAGGACTTGCAACACAAGTTGCTGTGTCTGATATAGCAAAACAAAAAAGTAGGTTAGCTGACCAACAAGCTGGAAAAAAACACCTGGTATTATAAATAGTTATGCTAGTCATGTGTTGGTTCTAAGCTAGTCCTGACTAAGAAATAAACCACAAGAACCAACTTAAACCAGCACGCATTTAAAACCTACCTTACCAGCTGTTTTTTTCAGCAGTGGAAAAGTACCAGAATTTAGTTTTTACAAATTATTATGCCATGATTGAGGCTATATAAGATAGGATTTATCGATGGAAGTGAAGCAACATACTGACAACATGGCGGCTGTATGTATGAGCCATTCCAGCGTAATGGATCTGACATCTGCAGTAAAAACTCAAAACATAAATTCACAGAGAAAGTACATGTTAACATTATATTGAAACATTTCTTTATATTTTCAACTCACCACAGAGTTAGCAGATCAGAAAAATATCAACCTGTAAACATTTTTTTATACTTTAAATGAGGAAAACAAGCGTGCGTTATGGATGTGAGCACAAAAGTCTGCAAGTTTAAAGTATATAACATACTATGTAGAAATTCTGTGAATTAAACTGCACAACCCAAAAGAAACAACACTAATCAAAAGGATAAGAGTCAGCTCTCTATAGAACAAACATGATTGATTTTAATTTATTTCACATTTTTGCAGTTACGAGGAAAAAGCTTGGTTTTGGATGTGACATGTGAAATTGCCACTTGTGGGACTTTGGTAAATCAAATATAATTGTTTGAGAACATTGACAAAAACATTTTTGAGTATTTTTACCGTCTTGTTAAATACAAGCCTACACAAAAAAACTTTTAAAAAGTTTGCTATTTTGGTAAAAACGTAATTGTTTTCATGGGTTGACATTTGCATGAAATTGCTCGTATGTTATTCAGTTTTACTCATACTGCATAGAGAAAACTTGAAGAGGTAGAAAAACGTAAAGCTTTTACTGAATGTTTTTTAGGAAATCCAGTGAATTCATTCTGGTTTTAAAATTAAGACAATACTCCAACAGGCTAACTGGCACTTTTGACTATATTTTAGTTCCCAAGGTAATTTTTGACATGTGTTAACACAAATGCATAGGCCTATTTCACCTCGGTAAAGGTCATTTTTCGCCTCTAGGATTATGACTTGGTACTCTTTTCGTGTTTGCAAATTGTTTTAAGCATTTTCCAGTTTGACAATCAAATAATACTATAATCTATCTTAAATTAAAAGTAATTTCACTCACGTTTTCTGGCTACTGTAACTGTCGTCGTGTAGTATACAACGCGCCAACGACGCAGAGGCGGCAATGCCATTGCGCGTGCGCACTGCTCACGACATTTTTCTAGACGCTTCTTAATTATCAGCTCATGTCACATTTTTAAAGGTGATAACGAACAATTCGCCAATAATGATCAACTTGCCTCATTGACGTTGTATTCATTTGGTCTTGTTGATGATTTTTTGCTTATCATTTGCTCACATACACTTTCTGGAAACCTGGATGATGCAGACTGGCTTTACAGACACGAACTGTTTAAACAGATTCCCAAAAGTTCTGTCTCTCTATTTGCAGACGGTGCTGAGATTTGCATGCTGACCTTCATACGGAGAGCTGCCCTTTACACAGCATGCAGCAAAAAGAGCAACACGAAATGCCACAGAATCCGTAAATTTTGAAGTGCAGTATGTGTGAAGTGAGATTAGAGGCTCAGGAAATGCGGTCTGTTCAAAATGACTGCCCTGAAAGGCTGTTTTCAAAGATTGTGGAACATATCTGCCGAGGTCTTGTTTGCAATTTATGTACATTTTAATATGTAATTACATTTAGTTGCATTATAAATGCCAACTGCTCATAATAATAAATATCTTACAAATTATTTACATTAAAAGAGCTGCTAGGCTGCCCATATTCAAAAGTTAATTCTTTGCATCCATCTGGTGGACATTTGTTGTAACACCATTTTTATTAAGAGGGAAACGTCAGTACAGTGGCGCAAACTACGTGGTAGGCGCGGCTAGCTCATTAAGTCCTCCTATTGGTCTAAATCCAGGAAGCACTTCGGTCTTGTCAGTTTCCGCTGTTATTTGAAACAACAAACAGACTCGAGTTTTCTTGTATATAAAACGATGAATTGACGATTTAATTGCTAATATTTATCTCGTCTGTGGTTTAAGGTATGGCTTAAAATAATACTGCTTGAAACACTTAACGTAAAAGAAATTTATTAGCTGCGTTTGTAGACCGTTTATCCTGCAGTGTTTTCAGTGTTTGTTGTATTTACCGTGGTTTCATCATGTTTTAGCCCTTTTTATTAATGTTTGGCTAACTTTATGTCCCTTAAAATTATAGTAACTCATAAGAATGTCACACTAGTGCTTTTTATGTCGGTGAACATGGTAGTATTGTGAGTTATAAATAGAGTTATAAACCAAACAAAGATTGTGTACACGTTTTACAACGTAGTCCATGTTTTCACTCAGAACATGGTTGTAAATTTCACAAAATAGCAAGTATTATGTTAAATTACACATGAAACGTCGAAGTAGATATATAGAGTTATAAAGATTTATAGAGTCACAAAGATTGTGTACGTATGTTTTACAACGCTGGCCTATTTTATGTTTTCACGCAGAAAATGCTTGTAAATCTCACATAATAGCAATTATTATGTTAAATTACACACGAAATGTCGAAGTAGATATATTCAAATAGTTTTTTATTGTAAAATCTTAAACAAACATACAAAACTCATAGAAAAAAAGGTATTTGATGGTATAAGCATTCAATACCTTGTTCAAATGTCATAAACATTTCATAAGTAATATGCTACCTAGCTAAAGTATTCTTGCTAGCAAATTTAAGTTAACTTCAAATGCATTTTTTTTTTTTATTTTAATTTTACAAACATATCCATTTAAAAACACAAATCCGGCTATGGCATGTCATTTTGTTAAACACATTAATCCAGTTCAATTCAAGTTTATTTGTAAAATGCTTTTCAAAATAATTATTGTTCCAGTTACAATATATTACTACATTACAGTCCAAATTAGATAAGTTAAGATATAGGTTGCACAGTATATAAACATTGTTAACCTGGGTTTATACAGTATATTGTGTCAATGAAGTGCAAACTAAACATGTGTTTTCTCTTACAGGGCTTCAGATCGGGATGGAGCAGGTGAGCCGTTTTGTCTTTCTATCGTGCAAAGCCGTTTCTTACTGTTCTTTGGGATAGGAGGAGGGATAGTAATCTGATCCGGGTCTGTTCCCTCCACCTGCTGTGGGTGCACAGACCCTGATCAAGTCAGAGAAAAAAGGTAGAAGTTACAAGAAGTTGATTAAAATAGTGCAGCAGCTCATCATACAAGTGTGATTGGCACCAACAAGTATGGATAGTAAAGCTTTGCAATCCAGGGACAAGACATATGTGTTTTTGTGGACCTACAGCCAGTTTCAGGTAGCACAGCAGTGGAGATTCTGATAGCTTTGCAGTTATTTCTCCATGCATTAGTTTATTTTTGTTATTAATGCATGCTGCTTTAAACATATTTCATGCTTTTGCAGGAGGAACAGAGAGAATGGGATGCTGTTAACAGGTTGCTGCAGCATCACGGGTTCAAACCTGTCAGCTTTGCAGATCCAACAGAGAACAAGAACCTTGCAGGTAATATTATTTCAATAATTTGTTGCATATTGCAATTATGGAAAATGTCTTTATAGTTATTGAATTATTAAAGTTGTGAGTTAAATTATTGGATTATTAAAGTTTATCAACACATTTCTAATATGTTTAGGCTCGATTTTTGTAGTGATAAGTGTGTTTAGCAAGTATTATAGCTTTTAAGTATAAAATAAGAATTATAGAAGTTTAGATAGGAATATTAGTTATTGACTATAAATGAAAAAAGGACTCAGGATAATACTTGCTTTTTGTTTGTAGAGTTGGTTTTGTTGGAGCGCAAGTCTGCCTCTGATGTCCGGATGATTTTGAAGACGATGCTGTCAGATTCTGAAAGGAGACAAGGTTTAATTCAAGAGCTCATTCAGTCCAACAGCCAATTAAAGTGAGTCTAGCTTTCATTATAAGTTCAAACATGCCTTCAGTGTATCTTGGTGACCGAACATGTTTTAAAAGTTAAATAAATTCAATGTAATTTTAATAATAATTTATAATAAATATAGTTTTAGAAGAAAAAAA
Organism: Danio aesculapii; assembly: GCF_903798145.1. Taxonomy (NCBI): domain Eukaryota; kingdom Metazoa; phylum Chordata; class Actinopteri; order Cypriniformes; family Danionidae; genus Danio; species Danio aesculapii. The sequence goes on along the minus strand of NC_079456.1, from coordinate 13,334,817 downwards.
TACGTTTTCAAATATCAGTATATGTGTGTGTGTATATTTACTATATATAAATAAATATATATATTTTTAAGTTTTACTGAAAGATTTTTAACAGTTTAAATTATGACAATTAAATATTTCCTTGAGTTCTTGGTATTGTAGGGCAAGAGTTAATCACATTATTGTGTTTTATTTCCCAAATGATGTTTAACAGAGCAAGGGAATTTTCACAGTATGTCTGATAATATTTTTCAACAAATTTATTAGCTACTTTTAGCAATTTTTTTTTCGATTGTCTACAGAACAAACCATCGTTATACAATAACTTGCCTAATTACCCTAACCTGCCTAGTTAACCTAATTAACCTAGTTTAGCCTTTAAATGTCACTTTAAGCTGTATAGAAGTGTCTTGAAAAATATCTAGTCAAATATTATGTACTGTCATCATGGCAAAGATAAAATAAATTGGTTATTAGAGATGAGTTATTAAAACTATTATGGTTAGAAATGTGTTGAAGAAATCTTCACTCCGTTAAACAGAAATTGGGGAAAAAAAAATAAACGGGGGCTAATAATTCAGGGGGGCTAATAATTCTGACTTCAACTGTGTGTGTGTGTGTGTGTGTGTATGTGTGTGTGTGTGTATATATATATATATATATATATATATATATATATATATATATATATATATATATATAGATAGATAGATAGATAGATAGATAGATAGATAGATAGATAGAAACAATAAATCAAAACAATGATACATAATTACATAATGTACGTAACTTAAAATTGACTTAATGATTAATGAAAAAAAAATCTAAGTTTTTATCCATCAAGGTTAAATATTTTAATGTTTAAAATGAAAAAAAGGTTAAAGTGGAGTTGTACACTATGATTGTATTTGTAAAAAAATTGCAGTTGTATATAATTTTATTTGAGTGTTAATAATATAAAAATGGATAATATTTTAAAACATTTATTATTAAATTGTAATAATGACATTTTTGGATGTAAGTGGGATTTAATTGTCACCTTTACATGTTTAATTGTGTTTTAAATGTCAGATTTTTTTTTAATCATAACGGTGCAAGATCTAATAAATTTTTATTGTCTTTATTGTCTAATTTTTTATTTTTTATTGAACAATATATAGACCGTAATAATTGCGTGAGACATTGTGAAATATAGAAAGAACATTGTGGAAGCCAGGGGGATAACGCAGTAAAGAAAAAAAAGGTATTAAAAAGAATAATAATGAAATATGAATAATAATAATAATAAAATATAACAAAAAACATAAGATATAAATATATTTAATATTATGGTTATGAAGTTACAAACAGACAATAAACACAGAAGTACTGGGGTAACAGTTAATTGCTTAGATAAAACCACTGATGTTTATGATGAAGATCAAAATCCTCATCATATGCAATTAACGATGCTCAAAAGGGAAAGTTGTAGGCAGCGATTACATTATTTAACCAAAAGTTGGTGACAATCAGCTGTCAGAAATATGCCACTGAATAATTCTTCAAAAATGACACATCTAGCAATGAAACATGAAGTTTTATGAGGGAATAACTGAATAATTTATTGAAAATGAGACAAAATAAATATGGGTTGTACAAATTATAATGTTAGATTTATACATTTAGTAATCTCAGCAACAGTGAATTATTCACAATACTGAATATTTTACAATTTATTTTTATTCAGCTGATTATTTCTTCATTTTAATTTTAATTAAATTACAGGTTCTAAGCTCTGTTTGTTTTTGTTATAAATGTCGTCTCCCCTTTTTGGCTTTTGGCTTATCTGAAAAATGGTCCAAACCGAGACTAAAAAACCATTATGTGATCTGAACCATGAGATTTGTGATTAGTTACGCCACTAACATATATATAGATAGATAGATAGATAGATAGATAGATAGATAGTTAAGCATAAAATAAGATACAAAGAGTGTAAGTAATTAAAAATGAAGTACTGATGTTACAGGGGAATTTTAAACAGTGCATGATAAGATAATGTTTTCGTAGCCTTAGTGTTTCCTTGACCAGTGAGAATATTGTTGCAATTCTTTTATGAACACCTTAAAAAGCGGTTTATTGTTGGAGAATTTGCATTTATGGATGTGATCTGTAGCTAGTAAATGATTGATAAAATAGAAAGCTTTCTCAGTATTATTGTCTGTATCAATAAAACCAAATAACACATTCTCCCAAATGTATTGTCTTATATATGAGGGTGCATCATGACCTGTAGGCTGAGTGTTACTTATGCATGTTTTATGTTTATTGGAATTTCATCATAAATAATCAAATGGCTCCTGAATATTTGAGTTGTTCAGCACTTGTCATTCCTCCAGGGACGCTCCTGGACACGCTGCTCCTGTCAAGCACATTCTCAATAATGCAAGCGTCAGTAGTGCCGACCACCTGCTGTAAGGTGATATAATGCGGGATGAGTGGAGGGATATGAGATCGTCTGACAGCACAGACCAGCTCCTGCTCATTCCACAACACAGCAGAAAGACAAGTGCAAAAACGGCACTCTAAAATGTTCGTTCATTTCCAGAGAGGAAGTGCAGCAGCATCAGACGCGAGCCGCCCGTCAGTCTCAGAGGGCTGCTGAACTGGAGAACATCTTGGACGGGGTCAAGGTCAAAGTTCAAGAACTGGAGGACTCGTATATTAGTAAAGCTGCCCTACAGCACCAGCAGTTCCAGCAGCTGCAGCAGGAGAAGAGAGATGCTGAGGTATTTCTGCATTCAATCTGATGTGTCGGGCTTGTAGGCATGGTGTGTGTCACAAAAAATTAAGATAATGAGGCTTTTTTATATATATATTATTTGCACAAGTTATTATTTTCATCATTTTTGGTCTCATTCTTAATACAAAAAGCTCAAAGTTAAATGGGCTTGACTCAAGTATTGTAACTAAACATCCACTGTAATGACTGGCTCATGTCATTGCATAGGGAAAAGGAAAATAATCAGCCCCTAACTGTTCCACATAAGAGTTTAAAAAATATGACGTACCATGTCAAAAAATCTCCAAAAATAGTATCTTGACTTTTTTTTTGTTTGTACAATAGCAATAATTAAACAATGTTTGCCAAGTGTGTTATTGTACTGCTCTTTCTGGTTTTGTTCTGTCATGGATAAAATCTGGGACCAGTAGGTGGCACCAAGTTCCAGTTTTAATAACTAATTCAATTCATTTAAAACTCCTGATTCATTTGCAAATGAATCAAACTGTCTTTAATAATGGGTGATTGGCTCATTGACTGACAATTAAATATGGATTAATTCAGGAATAAACACAGGGTTCCCACGCTTCGTGAAAGTACTTGAATTTCAGACATATGGATTCAAGACCTGGAAAGTACTTGAAAACAAACACAGGTCCTTGAAAGTGCTTGATTTACATTAGAGATAGTTTTTGGTGTTTTTTTTTTTGTGGTCATTTCAACAATTGTCATGCTGATGTCAAAAACAAAACAAAAGAAAAAACTTAAAGAAAATGTTAAATTAAAATCTTGTAGAACTATGACAAATAATGCACACTTTATAAATATTTCAGAAACTGCATTTGAATATTTTTTTATTCTTATTATTGAATTGACTTTTATTAAAATACTATAAATACTAATATTTAAAACGGTCTAAAGTTTTTTTGAAAATGACCCATTCAAAAATCATCATGCTGACATTTTTAATGTGAATATTAAATTAAATATTAACGTACTTGATTTTAACAGTGCTTTAGTGGCCGATCACACCGAACCCACTTTTACGTTCCAAAAACGTGAGGCGCACCTTACTGCCTTTTTTGTTAACAAGAAAAAAAGAAGTGCGGTGCGCTTTTTATGTCGCTAGGCACCGACTGAATCAGCTGCGTGTTGTGCGCGAGTGTTGCTGTTGATATTGTTATAATTGTAAGATTTAATAATATTGTTATATTCAAGATTTGTAAAGTCATACAGCTCTGGATAACTCAAAACAGCGACCACAAGTCTCTCCTCCATCTTTAAAAGTCGCCATAGTCTTGACAACACAAACACTGCTCTCACCTCAACGGAAACCCTGCCTCTGCTTTCATTTGATTGGAAAATGAAAAATACGAGACTGTCGCACTGTAACGCTCTTTCTGAACAGAGTTGACTTTTTTTCAACTGCGAGCACACAGTGCGCAGCGGCAAAAAATGCAAAGTGTAGCAGTCAGTTAAAACGCTCACAGTGCGCATAAGCGTGCAAAACGCTCGCGGCCGTTAGTAAACCATTCAAAAGATGCGCCTCTCAACACAAAAAAAAAAACACGTTCAGTGTGATCTGCCCCTTAAGTTTTTGAAAGTCATTGAATCGGCTGTTTATGAAAGAGTGAGAACCCTGTAAACATCAAAGCATTGCTCTATTTTTGTTTGCAAAAGGACATCAGTCTGTCTTTCTATTTTATGCATGTGCCAAACCAAAACAATTGTTTTGTACAATTGGTTTGTAAGGCCCACTCATCTGCATGAAGCACACTCAGAATCACCAGTTGTTTCTAGAAGCATGGAGAGTTGATAAGAAAGCTGATCATTTTCAGCGGCTGATTTCTAGTTATTTTGTATGCAATGCTAACTGTTTATTCACTAAACATCAGTAGGCGGGGTTTATGGTGAGAGGATGTACAGCCTGTTCATCAATCTCGTTTGTTTTGAAGTTGGTCAGACAGTATGTAAATATGAACAGTTTTTGGAGCTTTGATGAATGCCTGCCCTTTATTATAGTGTTTTCTGGTGTGTTTGTGTGTTTCCACACAGAAGTGTTGTCAGTCTGTGGAGCAGAAGCTGGTTCAGGAGCAGCAGCAGGTGTCTCGGCTGCAGAAGAAGCTCCAGTATGCGGTGCGGGAGGAGGAGAGACGTGTGGCCAGACAGAAGCAGACCTTCCAGCAGATCCTCCGCAGATCAGCACGACTCAACTCAACCAACGACCAGCAGTGAGTCTCACAATTAATACAAGTATTTGTGAATTAGGGTGAAAAAAGCTATTATTTGAGAATTTTTAAAGGGCACCTAGTTAACCCCATTTTCCAAATTTAAGATGAGTTTATTGTGTCTCCAGAATGTGTCTGTAAAGTTTCAGCTAAAAAAAAAACTATCAGAATATTTATCATACCTTTCAGAAGTTTGTATTTTGTAGCTCTAAACATCAGGCCGATGGTTTTTGTGAACTGTGCCTTTAATGCTAGTCCTCCCCACCCACCGTTCACATGTGCCTGTCAGTGTGCCTCAATCTCTGCCCTCAGTTGCGTCAGACAACAGAGAGACATGAATCAACAGACAAGCAGATCTCCCGTAACGTTTGTAAGAAATACTACAGAAAGAACTTTCCCAATGAGTATTTGATGTATTTGTTGTGGAGTTGCATTGATGAGTCAAACACACAATACAAAGTTCACACACACACACACACACAGACCGCACGCACGTTTAGCTTTGCACTGTTTTTGCACAGCAAATGTGAATGGATATAGGTTAATATCCACTGCTGTATGGATATCCGTTATGTTAATGTTCTTCATCTTCATTTTTTTTTTGACACATCTTCACTCATCTTTGACTCATCTTCATTTTTTTTGACACATTTTTTTTTCAAGTAAATCTCTGTAATTCATTACACACATGCACTGTTTTAAACACATGTTAAACTTGTAAAACTCACTCTTGATCACATTTGATGATGATTGATGATCACAGAGAGCTGAACAGACCTTTTATTCCCGGTTGCCTTGCGCACATCCTGTCTTGTTGATATGATTATACGCGTCACTATGGAGACATGTTAATACGCAGCTGTCAATCAATTGGGTGGGCGGTGAAACTGCACTCCTACGTCACGTTGCGGTGGGCCTGAAAATGGGAGTGATTCTACTTTAATGTCATGAAATTTAAAAAAAGAGACTTATTGTCTTTATATCATACCATTATGACTGTGGATACACTATACCTACACACAGTTCTGTCCAAAAAGATGATTTTCATCATAGGTGCCCTTTAAGATAAAATTAATCTGGTCTTTTTTTCATGGTGGGGAACTTCGCTTTCAATAAACTCTAAATAAACTTTCAATTAACTGTCTAAAATCTGTCATATATTGTAAAATATAAATCTGTATTATATATATTTTTATTATTCTAATTGCTTATTTTATTATTAATATAATATTTTTAGAAGTCGTCACTAGACCTGTCATGATAAAGAATTTTTGTTGTGCCATATATTGTCACAGAAATTGTTGCGATAAGCGATATTGTTGTCATTTTGAGATCATTTTATGGCACTGATTATTGAATGATTATGCAACAGCATAATAATTCAAATAGCAATAATCACTTTCAAGGAACTAAGGCTTTTCATTCTAAAAGTTGTTTTGATTATGTAATTTGGTGTCAGAATTATGTAAATGTCCTATTATATATTTTATTAAATGTACTATTAATGAAATGTCCAATTATTAACTTTGACATCAGTGAGGTAAACTGTAATGTCTTTGTAAAATGGGTTTAACGTCATTTGTGAATTTGTAAATAAACAGTTGAAGTCAGAATAATTAGCCCCCTTTTGATTTATTTCTTTTTTAAATGTTTCCAAAATTATGTTTAACAGAGGAAGGAAATTTTCACAGTATGTCTGATCATATGTTTTCTTCAGGAGAAAGTCTTATTTCTTTTATTTCGGCTAGAATAAAAGCAGTTTTTAATTTTTTAAAGGCCAAAATTATTAGCCCCTTTAAGCTATATTTTTTGATACAATAATATTTTTTGATCACTTTTATACAATAACTTGCCTAATTACCCTAACCTAATTAACCTAAGCCTTTAAATGTCACTTTAAGCTGTATAGAAGTGTCTTGAAAAATATCTAGTCAAATATTATTTACTGTCATCATGACAAAGATAAAATAAATCTCCACTTTCCTTCCTAATCTGCAACTGCCTCTCTGGCTATACCACTAATTGTACTCTCTCTCTCAAAAAAAAAAAAATATATATATATATATATTTTTTAAATTACATTACTAATGCTTTGGTTCTTGGACTTTACACACCTGAAACTTGCCTATAGCACTTATTCACTGCTGCTCTTATAGTTGTGTAAATTGCTTCCTTGTCCTCATTTGTAAGTCGCTTTGGATAAAAGCATCTGCTAAATGTAAATGTATCTATACAAATGGCCCACCCTGTATGCATGTATGTATATGTGTATATATATATATATATATATATATATATATATATATATATATATATATATATATATATATATATATGTATGTATGTATATATGTATGTATGTATATGTGTATATATATATATATATATATATATATATATATATATATATATATATATATATATATATATATATATATATATATATATATATATTATGTGTATATATGTATGTATAAATATAATTTTATTTATTGAAATTAGAATTTTCAACAACTGATCATTGGATAAAAGTATTGAAATAATTTTATTGATTCATACATTCCTTCAGGTTTATTATGAAAAAATAAACTGTTAATTGTGATCGACTAATTCATCGTATTGCAATATACTAAGTTACCGGACTTTCAGAAACTGCATTGTTTTTGTCTCTCTGAAGGATTCTGGACATCATTGACCTGTATGAATCCCAAATGCAGCAGCTGCGCAACGAACTAAAGTAAGTACCCGAATGAGTTTCATACGAATTCCAGCTGCGAGAAACTCTTACAAAAAATTGGCATCATCTCTTCTCGCAGACTATTTAAAGGAGAGAAGGACTCGTCAAACTCCCAGAAGAGCAGATCCACCGTGGACAAAGATGTCACTGATACATCTTCCACATATAAGGCCCTTCTGAAGGTATGTTCATTCATTAATCTTTCATATCTGCTGTCTGTCTTCACTTATTATAAAATCTTTACTCTTTTGTCTGTTGTTCAGAGTAGCTGTACTAAAATATATTAAACCCTAAACGAGTATCATGCTATGTTTTTTTTACAGTCATTTACTCATCCTTCACTTGTTCCAAACCTGTTAGAGTCTCTGACTTCTGTTTAACACAAAGGAAGATATTTTGAAGAATGTTGGGGTAAAAATTTTTGTACATTTTGTTTTTACTATGGATGCCAATTGGTGCTGTTATCCAGACATTCTTCTGAATATCCTCCTTTGTCTTCAACAGAAAAAAATGGTTCATGAAAGTTTCAGACAAATTTAGTGTATTTTATTTTTGTGTGAACTGTCCCTTTAAGTCTCGACAGAGATAGCAACAAGCTGTTTAAACAAAGAATAATAATACAAATTATAATAATTAAAGCTGCAAGCAGCATTGAGGGGCCCAAGCCCTTTTAGCACTACAACCTTGGTTAACACCGTGCAACGCAGGCTAGAGCTGAAGATCTTTGCCCGAACCCAACGGCTTGGAGAATAATGTAGATCATTTTACACAGGCTGGACTTAGGCTTAGGTCTAGACTTGCGCTTGGCTTGTGTGGTAAATGAGTGGTCACTTAAAGCATTTAAATAAACCAGTTCTAGATTATAGAGGTAGATTTAAGATTGGGGGTTTTATTGTTGCTGTAAGAGAAATTCTTTAATGGTGAATAATCTTTTTTTAATGGCTATATTGTAAAAGATAATGAAGATCGCTGATGTAAACATGGTTTTGTTGATCTGCAGTCATACCAGGAGCAACTTAAAGACACCAAAGCTCAGCGGGAAGAGCTCAGGACAGAAATCCAGCGCTTGAAGGAAGATCTGGAGTCCAGGTGGGTTGAGATTTTTCAAGACATTACCCAGGGTTCCCGCTGGTCATGGAATTTCTGCAATATCTTAGACAACTTAGGAGGTCTTTTCCAGACATTGAAATTAAAGGAATTTTTGTTATTTTTTTCTATTATTTCATGGAATATCAGAGATTTTTATTTGTCATTTTGAATTTTATTCATTTATTAATTTTCTTTTCGGCTTAGTCCCTTTATTAATCTGGGGTCGCCACAGCGGAATGAACTGCCAACTTATCCAGCATGTGTTTTACACAGCGGCTGCCCTTCCAGCTGCAACCCATCACTGGGAAACACCTATACACACACATTCACACACATACACTGCAGATAATTTAGCTTACCCAATTCACCTATAGCACATGTATTTGGACTGTGGTGGAGGAAACCCACGTGAACACGGGGAGAACAACTCCACACCGAAATGCCAACTGACCCAGCTGAGGCTCGAACCAGCGACCTTCTTGCTGTGAGGCAATCATGCTACCCACTGCGCCACCGTGACGCCATTTTAAATTTTACTTATACCATTTATCGTTGTTTCATGTGTTTTGCCTGTTGTCATGGTTAGGCAATTTTTCACTGTCATCTCATTTCTTTATGTTTTGATTTTTGGAAAACTTTCTGATTATTGCAACCTAAAATGGCAGATTTATGATTTTCTCAAAATATGTAGCAATATTTGTACATTTTTATTATCAATTTTGTTATATTTTTGCAATATTAATATACACATCTTAGTTGTTGTTTTTTATCATGACTTTTTAACCTCAGTAACCATTGGACTCTATAAAGAGAACACAGAGAAACAAAGAAAGTGTTTACCTCTTAACCATAAAGCTTACTACATCATATTTGATGCATGAATGATACTATATGATCATTCATACAATACAACAATTTCTTGCTGTGAAGTGACAGTGCTAACCACTGAGACACCATGCAGCCTCTCTAAATGATCAAAATGCACTAAATTGTCAATTTCTTAAACAGTAGAAAAAAAAAAATGTTCACATGTTTAATTTTAGTGATCAATACAACAAAATTGTCTTTGTCTGAATTCATGTTGTGATGTTATATGACGTGTCTAAAGCAGGTCACACACCTGTATATGACACCAGTATGAGCACTTTCTATATGTGAATATTATGTTATTTATTATTAAATGATATGGAAAGAATTTGAACATATGTTGAACATTTGTCACAGCTTGCCAAAATCTGCAGAAATCTGAGGCAATCTTTTGCGCCATTTGCCTTATATTTTATAATAATTTATATTTGCCTTATAATTAATTAATTAATTTATTGAATTGTTTTGCATTAAATTCAGCGACCGCAGAATTCTGTCAGCACTGCTCAACACAACATCTCCCTGTTTTTCTATTCATCATAGATCATGGAAATTCTGCTTTTTAGTCAGTGAAAGTTAGGAAAAATTCAAGGAATTTATTATTTGTCTTACAGTGGGAACTCTGTTTACAATTGTTTTATACTTTATTCATTATGTTGACTTTTTTTTTTTAAACGTTACATTTGTTTTAGACCCACGATAAAAGAGCTGAAGACCTGCAAACAGCAGCTGAGACGCTTGGATCGAATCATTCAGCAGAGTAACCTCAGGTAAGATCTGCAGTGAACAGCACAGTTTTTCTGATGGATCGGGCTGATGCATGTCTTGTTGAACAGGTCAGCTCAGGAACAGAAACTGCAGGACTCGACAGAAAAACCTGACAGTGATAACGCCAGTATCCAGAAGCTGGACTCATTGACATGCAGGAGACTCCTCACGGTATGTGAAGATCAACAAAATGTATCAGAGAAGCTAAAGCTAAACTAAAAGCTAAAAGCTAAAAACACTGGCTAAGTGATATCCGATATAAAGTGGGTCTCAGATTGTACAAGAAGCACTGCATTAAATAACCTTTTTCCCGCCATGTCTTTATAATATGAGCATTTATTTTACCCCAGTATATTCAATGGAGCTTCTGCGCTAGCCTGCCGATTCTGACGGACACGTGCGCTTGAGCAACTAAATGAATGCCAAAGTCTGTTTAACTAATTGTATTTGAATTACATTATAACATCGATGCTGTAAAAGGAACCGTATAAAATGGAAAAAAACGCACAATAACAGGTCACTGGAAGTTTATCAGTATGGGAAAAACACTAGCTTGGTATATACCCTACTGTGGTTGTTTCAGATGAGCTGCAGTTCCTTTAAAAAGCAGAAGGGGGAGACAAACCGAAAGAGCGAACAAACCGAAAGAACTTTCACTTTGCCATTGTCATATTCACAATGGCTTTGTATGATGTTGAGAGAGAGACTGCTTGTGTAAATTGTGTTTGAATTGTGTCTCTCTATTGATATTTGTGCAAAATTTTAAAATGTAAAAAATATGATTAATGCCAGTAAATCTTTCCTGAGAAAAATAGCTAATATATCTTTTCAGTAGCTTATATGTGTTACATGTGTGCCATTTAGTGTGTTGGGCCTGTTGTGATTCTTTTTTCCTTTTGTCTTTTATCGAATGCACTAAATAGCTTTAATATTTAAAGTGACAACTTGCAAAAGAGTCAATTAATCACAATCATTTGTAACATTTCTTTAATAACCAAGTACAAAAAAAGTATAACAAAGCCCTAATATACAAGTCTGAAATATGGTAATACATACAAATCGTATATTTAACATAGGCCTACTTGTTTATGTTGGGATTTTACAGATATAAAAAAGTCATATCACACGAGTAGTGATGTGGCTGTATATCAGCACTGGTGGGAGGTGTGCCTTAGTGTCCCAGCTGGGACGATACCACATCACACTGCTACGAGTGTGATATTGTGTTCATTCAACAGTTTGATGACATAATCATGTGTATAAAAAGAAAATCAAACACTAAATCAAACAGTCTAAAACCCTTTTGTATGAGGGACTAATTTCTTCCGCCATTCATTTACTTCAGCAGCTGACGTCTGAACAGCAGAAACTGTTGCTACTTCACTAACATCGCTCTAGAGATATTATTTGAATGATTCTCTAACGTAATGACTAAAGTGAAGACAAAACAGGTGATTTTTTTCACATTTTAAGATTATAGGGATGAACAACATAAAATACAGAGATTTCCCAGTATTTCTCTGTTGCAATCGGGAGATCACAATATTACTAGCGTTTAAATTCTGCACTACAACATACAAAAGAGAGAGATCGACTCAGTTACCAGTTTAATAATGATTTGATCAGCTGTAGTTTGAAATTTCTCTTAGGGCTTATTATGCGTCTCTGTCGCCATCTTGTGGATGAACATCGTCAACGTCTTTGCTCAAAGACAGGCTAAGGGCTGCCGATGCGCTGTCTCTCAGAAATTATAAATATTTATTTTAGGCACTATCCTTATAACTAAACTGCATAGTTGCAATCTAAACAACTACATTCTCGACTAAAAAGCCTCAAAAGTACATTATGTTGTCCAACAGCAGCAATATTTGTCAAACTGTAGTGTCCTCTGCTTGTCACTGTATGTGGGCGGAGTAATACACAAGGGTGAAGGGTTAAGAGGCTGGATGAGTGCTGCTATCTGCAGAATATCGCTGGGCTATCAGCCAATCAGATTCAAGAACCAGACAGAACTGTTGTGTATGTGTGTGTGTTCAAAATATTACAAACATGGCTGTTTACAAATCATTTTCAACCATTAGAAATGACAAATATACACATATATGTTTACATATATTAAGTAAAATTTTATTGACAGTATATATTTAGGTTTGGTCATATATTAGAGTCCTGTATGGCCACAAAAAAACTAAATTAATCACCCCAATCACAATGATTTTTTAGACAATTATTTGTAAGCCAAGTTTCATAATTGTGACAGCTCCAGTAAAAAACATTACTCAAAAATATAAAATGTAGGTTAGCTTAGATTTAAATAGCTTAACAGAATGTTGCCTTTTTCAAGCAAATATAATAACTAAAAACCCTCAAACTTATTTTATTTAAAACAATAATAATTATTTTATTTGCCCTTGGGAATGTTTCTCAGTATGAGCTAATCTGCTAAAATAATTTAAGAAGACATAAGACTCATACAAGAAAAACCTAATTTAAAAAAAACAACCAAATATGATAAAACATCAGATAAAATGAAATGAAAATGCATGAACAGTAATATGGCTTTGAATCAGATTTCGGATGTTGACACAGTGTGTTTATTTGTTGTTTTTTCAGGATGTTTGTAAGGAACTCGATGTGCAAAATATCAATCATGTCATTTCTACAGTGAAGGTTCAACGTAATCAGGCCCAATCTGCCACCAGACTGCAGGAGGTGATCTTTTATTTTCACTTTAGTATACTGTATATCCTAGTTTGATTCAAAGTGATGATAAAAATAAAATGTATCTGTGTAAAAAAATGTGACGAAATTAGATTGAAGGATTACCAATTGAGTATGAAATATGCAAAATAAATAAACCCTTGAATTTTTTTAAGCTTAATATCTTTATCATCCTTTTTTAAATGAGATGCCAATATTCCATCCACAATGTAAACAATGCATTTCTGACATGGCAGGTCCTGTATGACATCACCGCCGTCCTGACCAATCACAGAGCTCCGCTGGGTTTGCTGAGGCAGCGAGTTCAGTCCAATGTAGAGTTCATTCGGGAGGCAGAGTTTGACATGATTGTTCCATCTCTGGAGGTCTGGAGCCAACAACTGACCTCTCTGTCAGTGAGTAAAACATGCTTCATCTTATGGTTATTCCTGTGCGATATTTATCAGAATGTATCAGAAAATAATGTGATTATTACATTGTTTTATTATGTGGCAGCTGACGTTTTTCAGTATTTCAGTCAAATTTTCTGCTGCTTGTTGAAACTATTTTTTATAGTTTAACAAATTATACATTTAAATTAGTCATGTTAATGTTACGTATTAGATGAAACATTATTTAATTTCACAAATTTAATTCGGTTGATGTTTAAGTGATTAATTTAATTTAATTCAATCCATCCAGTATTTTACACAAAACAGTGACTAAAATGACAGATTTTGTGGCAAGTTTTCACAAGTTTTGCAGCATATCTTTTATTGTTTTGCTGTGAAAATGTACACAAATCTACACATCTTAATTATTAATTTGTTGACCTTGAGAACCATTGATCTCTGTTATAAACATGACAGGGTTCATACGGGTGCTGGAAATCCTGGAAAATGCTTGATTTTGAATATATTGTTTTCAACGTTAGAGAAGTGCTTGGATTTTGGACTAAATGCTTGAACCTGCTTGAATATGAAATTGCAGGACTCGAAATTGCGACCGTTTTGGTTGCTTATGCGCCCGAAATATTATCCATGCAAGCTTTACGCAGAATGCATATTTGTACCTAAAAACGCCCAACGCAGCGCTTGGGAATGGTTTAAAACAGTTGTTGTTGTCAAATTGCTGCAGTAAACAAAGCCCACAATGCCTGCCCCGCCTTAAAGCTCTTCTGATTGGCCCACTGCTCTTGAACTGAACACGAATGGATCGGTTAATATCAGCTGTCATTCACTCAGTTCAGATCACCGAGAGCTACAGCTGTGAAAATGTAACGTAAAGGTCATATTGTGTTTTTAATAGCACAATGGATTTAAATGTGAAAAAGTACACACAGCATATAGAAGTGTAATTTATCGAGATTGTTAGGTGCTGGAAAAGCAGAAAAATGCACCTTAAGTGTGCTTAAAGTGCTGGAATTTGAAGTTGGAAAAGGTGTAAGAACCCTGAAATGAATAATATTAATATAAATACCTGCTGTAAATATTTAAAAATGAAACTAACTGTTTTAAAATAATCTGCTAATCTAATCTAAGTTTATTCGCAAATACTATAATGTTTTTGAATGTAAAACTGTGCTGATGAAACCATTTCCCAACATTTGCTTGATTTTGCGTTAAATTCAGACTCTCCTGGATTTTGCAATTGCTGATTGTTAACCTTAATGTAAGATTGACTTGCATAGTATTTTATGTTTCTATAACGGAAGTCAAATCCCTGCTTTTCCTGAACATTCTTCAGAATATCTGATTTTGTGTTCAGCAGAAGAAGGAAATTCATAAAAGTTTAGAACTTCAGTGTATGTAAATAATGGAAATTAGATTTTTGGGTGAATCTCTTTAACCATCAGTAGGGTGTAGCGACTATTAACAATTAGTCATTTGTGTCCTCATTTTGAAGGAGAATTGTTTGGTTTTCTAGGATCTTCATCATGCCCTGATCAATCTACAGAAGAGGTTGTTGCCTTTACAGTCAGAAAGTGGCTCAAACCCGCCTTCAGATTCAGTACGGGTTGAAGACCTGATGCTGATCGTCGACACACTCCTGGATGAAACCCAACCAGACGATAAGGTGCCACTTTCAGCTTTCAGCACCAAGGTTATTTTAGTAAACTAAGACTATTGGTCCAAAAAATACTGATGTACATGTGATTTTTCAGGTTTTTCTATTTTTAATAAATTTGCAGCAGTTTCAAAAACTCTTTTTTCACATTGTCATTATGGCGTATTGTGTGTAGAATTTTGAGGACATAAATGAATTGAATGCATTTTGAAATAAGGCTGTAACATAAAAAAATGTGGAAAAGTGAAGCGCTACGAATACTTTCCGGATGCACTGTATTCACTCATTCAGACATTCGCCTTAATAATATAATACCTTTTTAAGCCATATTACCAGCCAATTACTATCAAAGTACAGCATTGTTGATAGTCAGTTAAATAGTGCTAATGTTGGTTTGAAGTCATTCTTACATGTGATTTCAGACACAATATTGAAAGTGTCATAGTAAGCAATAAAGGGATCATTAAAATGAACGAATATGAGTGAATTTAAAACCTACTTTACCTCAATACCCACATGCTGGAGGTTTACTAAAGCCAGATTTACTGACAAAATGTGCATGCAAATTCACCTTAATTCACAGCAAAACTAAAACTAACAAACCGAAATGAAACTGAAACTAAACTGTAATTTACAGCAAGTTCAAAAATGATACCGAAATAAAACTAATTTAAAAATGTAAAGCTATAGTAACTTTTTCTGCACTCCGTAACCCATGAGCTGACACTGTCTTTCAGGTTTTGCGCAGTCCCACTAGACACACACTGGAGTCTATAGTCGCACACTTCCAGAAACTCTTCGATGTGCCGTCGCTGACAGGAATCTACCCTCGCATGACTGAGCTCTACAGCAAACTGGGGGAGATGAACAATGCCATGAGGAACCTTCGAGACCTCCTGGACTTGGGTATGACAACTTTCAGGCATACTTACATTTTAGGGTTCAATTCTCATGATTACTAAGCAATTAACTATGTGTTTTAGCTAATTAAACTAAAATTGCTGCTAATTAATAGTTATTGCTCATATATATATATATATATATATATATATATATATATATATATATATATATGTATGTATGTATGTATGTATGTATGTATGTATGTATGTATGTATATGTATATTAACATGTACATATAAACATCAAAACATGAATTCGCATAGAAAGTATACGTTAACATAATATTGAAACATCTGTTTATATTATCCAAAACTTTAAAAAAATGAATGTCTTCTGTTATCTGTCAAATAAGAGTTACTGTTGTTAAAAGAAATATCAAATATCGTCTTTTAGACAGAAAAAAACTAGCCATTACTTCATGCAGTTGAGCAATATCAGTGTCAGCCGATAGTTTATAAATAAACGAATAAAACATTTTCGACTATAGGCATAAATCAAAACAGTCTCTATAAGTTTTTTTACTGATGGATTTGATCTTACATAAACTGGCCTAGTTCATACAAAATATTAAAAAAAATATCTAGTGTCTATATATATATATATATATATATATATATATATATATAATTATGGCCAATATTCAAATTTTCTGCGCGAAAAATGAATACAAAATAGCAGGTTTTGAAACGATGCCTCATTTGCATATATATACATAACACTTTAGAAAACTTTTTTGCAATTATTACTTTAATCAAACAGCTGGGGAAATGTGGAGATCGCTATGAGCTGATGTTTTTGCACCTCTTCTGGTGTTGTAGATGATAAAGCTCCAGCTAGTGAGGTGGTCAGCAGTGTCTCCAGTGTCCTGTCTCAGTCTGGACAGGAGATCTGCAGCCTTCTGGAAAGCAGCGACATTGACAGGTATGTGTAAACCTTTTCTATTATGATTCAGTTCAGAGACGTTAGCTGATGCTGAGAGTCCCACATCACACATACATATTTACTTGATGCTTCAAATTAATATTTGAATCATTCGAACACAGTTAAGGGGCGACGCAGTGGTGCAGTAGGTAGTGCTGTCGCCTCACAGCAAGAAGGTCGCTGGTTCGAGCCTCGGCTGGGTCAGTTGGCATTTCTGTGTGGAGTTTGCATGTTCTCCCTGCGTATGCGTGGGTTTCCTCCGGGTGCTCCGGTTTCCCCCAAAGTCCAAAGACATGCGGTACAGGTGAATTGGGTAGGCTAAATTGTCCGTAGTGTAAGAGTGTGAATGAGTGTGTATGGATGTTTCCCAGAGATGGGTTGCAGCTGGAAGGGCATCCGCTGCGTAAAACATATGCTGAATAAGTTGGCGGTTCATTCCGTTGTGTAAACGGACTAAGCCGAAAAGAAAATGAATGAATAAATGAACACAGTTAAGGAAATTTTTTATGAAGTATGAGATCGGAAAAGCTATATAAAACTATATATTCTGTACTGGTGACATTTTAGGTGAAAGACGTAGAATAGAGAACATAGAAATAATGTTTAATGGTGAAAAATGTTAATTTATTATGATTATTTTTGCATACGATGCCAAGAAAGGTGCCATGTTTTCATACATGTTTATATTTTAGTCAACAAAATTCCTTTTTCAATTAAAGATAATCATATTTTCATGTAAAATTTTTACAGAAATCTCAATTACCATAAAATCATTTGATTTCTTTTTACAGCATTTGCTAATGTTAATTTTAGTGCTGGTTACAATTATTAGTTTATTAGTTAGATTAAACGCATTCAAAATAAAAGTTTGTTTTGACGTGAGTGTGTGTGTGCGCGCGTGTGTGTGGTTTTATATTTTATATATGAAATATTCAGGATTTTAAAAAGTCCTACATTTCAAAATCTAAATTTTAGGCCTTAAAGTCTTAAATTCACTGAAATATTGTGTTGTGTGTTAAATCGGTGTTCATTTTCCTATGTCCATGTAAAGCTACCCAATCACCATCATTCCATCTCAATAATAGTTTATTTATTAACTCTTATTTACCAACTCATTTCTATTTCTAAACACACGATTTAATTATCTTTCTTACTATAACATTTGTTTAATGGGCCATTAGAAAAAAATCCCAAGTGTTTCGCTTTGTGCAAGTCTGAAATTTCATTCATTATGGTCTTTAAAAGGTCTTAAATTTGACTTGATGAAACCCTGATTATTGTGTGATACAAGTGATATATGAACTGAAAGAACTAGTTTTAACTTGTTAAAATGTTTATGATACACATATATTGTCAAAACAAACGTTTGTTTTGGATGCAATTAATCATTGTCCAGCACCAGTTCATTTACAAATATATATTGTTAGGAATAAGATTCTTTTGCATAAATGTTTTGACAACGTTAACAATGTTCCTAAATAGTTACTTTTCCTTTTTGTATTTAATTTGGTCAAATGATTACTAAACACTACATTTTTTCCTCTGATAAATGTAAAACCAGCAGTGTTAATATAGTCTACTGCTAATAAACAATCTTGTATATTTATTACAGTATTTTTTTTATACTACAGCATTAAAGTATTCTCATACATAACAGTATTGTTCATGAACTGAGCCATAATGTAAAATGTTGCAAACGTGTGTAAATTGCTGCAAGCATTTCCAGATTAGATTAGAACACATGTTGCTGTTTAGTGTTCTGACCCTTATTTTGATGAGGAAATGGCGGTCAGTAGATGTTTTAGTGCTTTAGATTTGGTGATCATGTAAAAATAATTGTTACAGTTGAAGTTAAACTGTTCACATTTTTCAGAAAACCACCTTAATCTAATGTTTTATTGGTAAGAAAGAAGTGTAAATGAAACCATCCTTTCTGGAAAAACATAACGATGTCTGAAATCGACAGCATCATCATGAAGCTGAAGGAACATGAGGAATTTTTCCCGGTTTTCCACTCGTTCATGCTGGAGCTTCTGCAAACTCTGGGTGAGAAATCAACTTTATTCATTCAAAATCAGACCACATACATAATGAGCTGAATTCATCACAGTGCAGATGCAGCGTGGGCCTTAAACTGAAAAAATACATGTTTCTCTCTTTCAGACGTCCCGACTCTAGACGACGTTTTACCAAGAATCCGTTCTCTTAAAGGCTGATGTTTGTAAAGCACCGTGTGGTTTTAGACCTGACTATTTATTTAAAAACCTACTTGACTCTCAGTGTTCGTGTTTTATAAATAAATCTGTGCCGACAGCAGCAGTTTGTCATAAAATTCTCGCATATATTATTATTAAGAAACAGTCTTTTTTTTTGAGATGTGCGTTCAGTCTCCGTCCTCTGCGTGTCCTTGCAGTTTCTCCATGATCAGACTGTTTGAAGGTGCATTAGTGATTAACGTGAGCACAAACGTAGACGTGCCCTTTAAAACATGTCGTATGACCGTACAGGATGCCAGATCCTCAATGTGAAAACCAGCGTGATGCTGAACGTCCTGCTGGAGAATCGAGTCTGGCGTCTGAACTGCGAAAAACTGAGAAGAAAAAAAAACAAACAAACATTGTAAGCAGTGTTGGGTACAGGATTGCTTTTTTTTTTAAGATTTATTTTTTGACTATTTTGCCTTGAGTCGGGATTCAAACTCGTGACGCCCTGACATGCTACTGCAGCATATGTCGACGCGCTAACCACTAGGCTATTGCGCCGACAGGATTGCTTCTTTAAAAGTGTGTTTTGTTTTGATACATGAAGCATTGAAGTCCTTTTTGCAGTGATGATAGTCTATAGAACCAAAGGATGGTTTAGTTTTAATAAAGCTAAAGGACACGTTGGACTTCATTTAAAAGACATAAGTTACATTGAGTTGAGATTTTGTAAAGCGTTTCAGTAGTATTGACTCAAGTAATTTGAGTAACTACATTATTTTAAAGACATAGTAATTAGAAAAGTTAAAAACAATTAAAGGACCACCAGCTCTGCATTTATTTCATGTCTCCTTAACCAAACACATTTGCAGAGACTGAAAGACTTGTAATGGGTCTGACAAAGGAGACATCCAAAACATGCAGTGTTGGTGGTGCTACAGGAGCATGGTTGAGAAACACTGCTGTAAGTAATGTTTTGATTTGACTTGCAATCAGGTTGATGTAAACGTCTTAATACTGGGTGTAAACAGGGCTGAAGTGAACAAACATGCTGTGTTATATTATTCAGTGATCAGATTGATCAAACATGTTTTAGTATGTGGTGTAAATGGGTTGAAGGTGGACAAATCTAAAGTAATTCATATTCTGTTTACACCTGTATTTAAGCTGCATGCTTCAAGTGACTCAAGTCTGATTTGTTTTCTCCCATGTGGCACAGATCAGATATGGTCCATGTAAGCAGGAAAAAACTGATGGATTCCAATTTACCCAAATCAGACTCAGGCCTGTTCATATGTGGAAATTTATCAGATCTGTGCCCTCATGGCTGCAGTGTAAGCAGGTAGATTGGATTTTCACCTGTCAATGCCAGCGGCGCATCATAAAACCCATGACATCAACTCTAACGCTTTCATTTCAGAACAGCTTTCAGCAGAGTCCCAAACTTTAAATCTCACACACGAGGACTTAAACAGCTTTTATATTGTCATATAGCACAGGTGTTTACGCATGTTTAACGAGAGAGAACGAGCGTAACATTTGCCATGTAACCTAATATAAAACTGTGGCATAAGTTACGTCATGGACATTATATTAAGATGCCTACTGGTTTAAAAGAAGATGGCCAAATGAGAACTTTTTTTGTCATAAACTACAGTAAAACAACTAATCAAAAATAATAATAAAACCCCTGTGAACAGATTAAATACAAGAAGGGCTCTACTTTATTATCAGCTGTCATGCAGCACCCGCTCGTTCTTCTCCTGGTCATTGCACCTTTGCCTTACGTCTAACACACATTAGAATGTAGTTGGTCAATCTGATCAAGTAGATGATGCTAATACAAGGCCTGAACAGGAAAAAAGTGAGCAAAATCTTTACAGAAAGGTCAAACTCGATGTGTTTAGACTGATCGCACCTATATTTCCAAAAACACAATTAAATATCTGCTGTGAACTCTTAAATGACTCAAACTTTGTGTGCTTGGCATTGTCCAGCACCACAGACATGAGGTAGTATTGTACTTACAGCTTTTCCTGACAGTGGATTGATGAAATCGGCCCAGTATCCTCCTCTCCACAGGGTGAAGCAGATTTCTTTAGCACCGCTCACAAACTGTAACAGATGTCATTTACAGGATAACAGTTATATATTCAGCAAGAACTAATTCAACTGTCCACTGGAATTTCTTGTGAACTTTGTATTTAAAGGGACAGTACACCCCCAAAAATGTAATGACCCTATTCTATGTTAATTTGTTCAAATAGTTTGTTAATTATCTTAATTTGTGGGTTTAAACTTTTGAGGTTTTTTGGTTTTTCACTAAATGTTGAGGAAATGCTGGTTTCTGGCACCCATTGGCCTTCATATTAGGAAAAAATGATCAATGGGTCAAGCCTGCATTCTCCAAAATATCTTCTACTGTGTTCAACAGAAGAAACAAATCAGTTTTGAACAAGTCATTTTTGGGTGAACTGGGTTTTAAAATGTTCAAGCAGTAGAACTGTTCTAAACTGATACCAGCATGTTTCTTCACAGAATGATTTCAGTAAGTAATATCATGTAATGATGTTGAAAACTCATCCGTGAATTAGAAATAAAATATTAAGTAATTCAAATGAAATGAAAACATTCAATTAAAGGAGCACATTATGTTATTGATTGAATGATTGTGGACACATTTTTAAAGTCATCATGCATTCAGATTTAACTTTATTGATTAAACAAAAAAGATTGAAGTTTTTAGTAAAAATATTTCTTTTTTTTAAATGTCTACAGTTTACATGTGCAATGTAGCGAGCGAATAAAACTTTAAATGCTTTATTTCAAATCAAAAATCGCTTTACTTGCATAGCTATTCACCCAGGGGTCAGACGGTCATGAAAACCTGGAAAAGTCATGGAAATTACATTGTCATTTAGCAGACATTTTTGTCCAAAGCGCCTAACGCTACGGTCACACTAGAGCTTGTGCCTGCAAAATTCTGGCGTGCGGCACTGTGAAAAGGGGCGGGGTTAAACAATATGATCAGACATTAATAAAAGTGCGTGATTGCTCCATATTTTAAATGATCTTCTATTGGTCTCACACAATCACCTGATGTGATTTCGCAGGTACGAATTTACCAAGCTTGAACTTCTGAATGCAGTGAAATGCGAAACACACACTTGCGTTTCTGGTCATGCTTATGAATGGAAGTCTATGGAGCTTTATAATAGAAGTAGTTTTACCTACTATTACTAGTTTAATAAACTATTAACATCATCTAAAATGAGTTTGGAATGTATATTGTAATGGAGGTTAGTCGTTTTTACTTCTTTTCTTGGCCAAAACGTCTCTCATTATTTCATACAGCTCTCACATTATGAGTGCTGTGTAAGCATCATCTATTTTATATAGACATAAAATAAATTCAACTATTATGTTTTATGATAGGCTGTAATAAATGTAAAGATTCCTATGATTTACCATGTAGACATTACATGAAACATTAGATTATAAAAATGGACTTGAAAGTTCTGGAAAAGTCCTGAAATTTGAGTAGTATAATGTGTTTGAACCCTGAACACCACTTATTATGGTTTCAGCAAATGAACAGAACGATCCTTTTAATATCAGCATTCAAATATTTACAAAATCAAACATAATACACCAAACTCACGTTATCTAGCAGCTCCTGCTGATCTCTGGTCAGTTCCTGCTTCTTCTGCGTCACAGTGACCACAGTGATGGGACTCGTGGGCAGAACTGGGAAAAACAGCTCTAACTCTGTCAAAACACAAACATTCGGCCATCAGGAAACCGAGACAAACACAAGCATGTTTCAGAGAAAGAAGTGAAGACGTACCTTTCTTCAGCAGCTCTGGGCACGAGCGCATTGAACACTCCACATCAGACTGACTGAAGTACAGTTCAGCTTTACTGACCCTCTGCACCGCCACTGACGCTTCCTTACCCTGAAACACACAAAACAACACACTCACTGGAGGATGATTTCAACTAGAGACATTAGTTTTCATTAGAGCGCCTGTTAAAAATTCAAGAGTAAACAAAATAGCATACATGTTCATTCCCTCTGTATGTGTATATATACTCATATATGAAGCTAGAGTAAACAGGGATTATTAAAGGGATAGTTCACCCAAACATGACAATATCTCCACCATTTACTCATTCAAGTAGCTTTAAACTTGAACACAAAAGAAGATATTTTGAAGAAGGTTGGAAACTGGGAACTATTGACATCCATAATAGGAACTAAAGATATTATGGAGGTCTGTGGCTGCTGCTCTTCAACATTCTTCAAAATAGCCTTTTTTGTGACCAACAAAGAAAGAAAAGTCCAACAGAGTGAATGATGACAGTGTTATCAGTGTACTATACCTGGGCTTCATTCAATATACATGCTTCTGTTGATTTATGGTTGTATTTGGAAAAACTTGCTGCTCCTGATGTGTGAAATACTGAATTGTTTTGAATTGAGTTTTTTTTAAAGCATCTATCAATCGAACCCATCAGGAAAGTGTAGATGGTATTTTATTTTTAGCTGATCTCTCTGTAATGCACATTAAGTACTGAGCTGCTGCGTGTATTTCCAGCACTAAACCAAGAAAACAGTTATTGATGCTGTTCTTTCAGCGCCACCTGCTGGAGGAGAGCGAATTAGATTTTTTATTCGTATTTTTTGATTTCCTTATGTAGCAGAACTTTACAAAGCTGAAGTCAAATGATTGTTTTTAAATTGAATTTGAACAACTAAAAAAGACAATTACTTTTTAAAATTAAAATTAAATAAATAAATCAGAGTTGGATATACTGTAGTTAAATTACTAATTACGAAGTTTCATTTTTAAAAGGATTACTTTTTATTTTTTGGTCATTTCATTTCAGTTACTTGCTCAAATACTGTACAGAAATTCAACAGTTCTGCATATTCAAGTCAAATAATTCAGCAGAGTAAATGTTCTTGTTTGTTATACAAATATATTTTGCTGAATGATTCTATTTTTCAAACACTGCAAAAATGCTTTTTTTTTGGTCTTGTTCCTTGTCCAAATATCTAAAAAATCCTAAATCAAGAAGTACAAGTACCACCCTATTAGCAGATCATTTTGCTTGTTTTTTATTTACTTATTTTTATTAGAGAATACAACATTGCATGGAGTACAATACAGTGTAACAGTTTTTTAGCATGTTAGACCATCAATTTCTAGCTACCAAAATGGTTGTAAATACATGTACAGAACAAAAAAACAACCTTAGGACATATAAAGAGATAAAAGAATAATAATAGATTTAAAAAATGTATAAGACAATTATAATAATAATTATTTTTTTTTAAAAGATGAAGTGAAAAAAGGAGGAAAAAGTGGCCTTGTTCTCCGATACTTCACGAGTTCAGTATGGCTCATTATTGAAGAATTAAAGGCATGACAGGAGACCATATCTCTAGGAAAATTGTTCTTGAAGTCGTAATGCACATGTTCTTTGTTCCATTTGACACAGTTCCCACACTTCCAGAATCCAGTATTATATGATATTCTGATTATATGAGGTTCAGAAGTTTGCCATCTGCATGTGATGCACTTCAAAGCTGCAGCCAGTAGGATTTGTAATAAGTAAATTGTTGATCTGCCATCGAATCCCTCAGGGCATGCACCTAGCATTTCACTTGTTTTAAGAAACAAACTCCCTCAGTTTTGGCATGTCAGTTCTTGCCTAGAAAACGCTTCTTGATGTAAAAATTATTAGATATTTGGACCAGAAACAAGACAAAAAAAACTTAAGTAAGAAAAGCATTTTTGCAGTGAAGAAAGATGGATTTATCATAGAGTAAGAAACAATGAGATGATTTAGAAAACTGATGATGAAATGTGATGTCATCACATTAAAACGGTTTGGGTTAGATTGAAATATTTATTGATACATGTGTTCATTCTTTTCAACTAAAAGCCTCAAATTTGACTCAAATTAAAAGAATTAAGAGTTAATTCCTATTGTCTATGCCTCGAGTGTTCAATAATTCAATTACTAAGTTACTTTACATTCATAGTAATTAGAAAAGTCATTTCAATACGATTTTAATTAGTAATGAATGACTTTTTTGAAGTAATGGAATCAGACACGGTGCGTTATTAAATGTGAACAGCTTTAGTTTTGTTTTTACCTGAAACTCGTTGATGAACTGTGCGAGGATGAACTCGTGTCTCTCTGTGCTGGATGGGACACTCAGTAAATCCGGGACCGTCTTGTGAACCGGGCCGCTCATTTGTAACTCTGTGCCCTTGAGGTGACAGTCGAAACCCACGTTCCCCGGCAGCTGAAAGCGCTGGTCTTGAGGACCAAACGGACCCATCGCCTCATCGGGCCATACTGTTCTAGGACCTGCCAGAAAGAGTGTTCTGTTAATGGTTGATTAAAACTTTGCAACACACTCATAGACAACGTGCAAAAGTTTGCTATTTTCTATTATTTTTATGAATCGATGAATTTTTATCAATATTTAAATGATTAATTTAGATGATTAATGATTAAGAAGTTTTTTTTAAAGCGTGTAATTAGGGACATTGTGTCTTGAAAATATTTTTGACATTTATTTTTGACCATCTCCACCTCCTGAATCATACATTCAGCTTCAATTATCATGAAATAATGGAGTCTGATTTTAAACTTTTTTTTGTTGTTGTTTACTACACTACATAAACATTTGTATGAAACATGCATTGAAATTTGTCATTTCAGTAATATTAAAAGTTTTCATGTCTGTTCTTATGTTCTTTTAGTTCTAATTTAAAAAGTAAACAGAGAAAAAGCATAAATAAAGTCATCAAACCTCAGTGTCCACGAGCAAAGCTGTAAGCATTGAGTAATGAAGTGTTCAACATTACACACTTTGGTTAAATAAGTGCGTCATCTGAGTATTTAAAGTGCACTTACATCTGACATCTATATTTTGTTTTGCTGCGAGATATATATATATAGCAATATGAATCTTATTTCACTAGATGATTTAAATAGCTCAATTCATAAAGATTTCATGAAATTAAATTGACTAGGGTGATCACGTTTTTTCTTTGCAGTCCATCTGTAATAAATAATAAATTACAAGCATATATAAATACGACAAAGCCAAAATAAAAGTAAAATTAACAGTCATTTATGGTTTTCTGACGAGTCTAATAGTATTCAAATACAACAATTGAACAATCAAACACAAAATAACAGGCTCATCATTGTAGAAATCATTTTATATAATAATATTAAAAATTAATAACATCTGTGATACTATTAATATAGATATAATCCTGCAGTGTGACTATTGCGGATACACACATTGTGATATCAATGCTCAAATGATATATTGTTCAGCCCTACAATGAAGACTCTTCAACTTTATTGTACGTTTGATTTTATTCATCTACTTTATCTATGCCTTGCCAATATTTTCTGCAAATGCACTGTATAAAATATAAAGAATATAAAATAAAGAATAAAGTATTAATAAAAGAATATTAAAGTATTCATTATTTTTAAATCGAGTTATTTTATTGAAATATTGCAATATAAAAATCACAGAAAAAAAATTATCACAAAATATTTTTCCAATATCATGCCACCCTAATTCATACAACAAATATAGTAGAATAAGTGTGTGATCTGGGAGGCACCTAAAATACACATCACTCACCTGTATTTTGAGATGGTAAAGCAATATAGGGCTCATCTGATCCAGATGACCCTGCGGCTGAAAACCCTCGAACTGCCAGAATCCTCTGTGCCAAAGAGTGAACGACAGATGAGCGGCTCACCTGCCTGACCCTCCTGCACAACACCTGCAGCACAAACACACACACAATTACAACACTAACACACACAAAGAGCTGAATCAGTGGGTCAAAACACACTTACACTCGCCATGATGCTGCACAAAACTCCACTACACTGCAACCTGCAACACACAAACACACCACACATTCATTTAAATCAAGCCTTTTGATATTATTCTAAGTCAACCGTAATAACAACTATAAACACTGCAGGTGAAGAGGGTAAGAAATAACCTAATGGTTATTATTATCCTTAACCAGTTAATTGATTACACTCATATATTTTTTTTACAAGTTTTCTAAAACTATAAATAAATAAACTAATAATATATTAGATACTAATACGTTTCCAAAATAAAATGTATATATATATATATAATATATATATATATATATATATATATATATATATATATATATATATATATATATATATGTATATGTATATATGTATATATATATATATACATATATATATATATGTATATATATATATATATATATATATATATATATGTATATGTATATATGTATATATATATATATACATATATATATATATGTATATATATATATATATATATATATATATATATATATATATATATATATATATGTGTATATATATATATATATATATATATATATATATATATATATATATATATATATATGTATGTATATATATATATGTATGTATATATATATATATATATATATATATATGTATATATGTATATATATATGTATATATATATATATACATACATATATATATATATATATATATATATATATATATATATATATGTATATATATATATATATATATATATATATATATATATGTATATGAATTGGGTGAGCTAAATTGTCAGTAGTGTACATGTGTGAATGAGAATGTGTTTCCCAGTTATGGGTTGCAGCTGGAAGGGCATCCACTGCATAAAACATATGCTGGATAAGTTGGTGGTTCATTCTGCTGAGATGACCCCAGATTAATAAAGGGACTAAGCCAAAAATAAAATAAATGAATGAATTAACGTTTAGGATCCATGATTCCAATGCCCAATTACTAACTTGTTATGACTTGAAACTTTGGAAGAGAGGGATGCATTTTGATGATATTATACTGTCATTCTGGCATTATATAATGAGTGGTATAAAATGGTCTTAAAATTACAATAATATTGTTTATCAAAATATATTTGATGCAATATATCGTACAAAAAAAATAATAAATAAATATATATATATGAGAGAGAGAGAATATTAGAGTTTTTAGTTCTATGGGGATTTTGAGAAGCTGTTTTTATAAACCCATAATTAAGAAAGTAATAATCTTTACAATAATTTGTTGAATAAAAATGTACACGAGCAGGCAAAGTATGCATGATCAAACTCCTCTGTAAAAACCCTCAGAAAAACCCTAAGAAAATATTTGTAAAACGAATTAAAGTGTATGTTTTCTTTACATTAGATTGAGAAAAAAAATACTATATGAAATGCCAAAAAACGAAAAAAAATGAACATTGAAAAGTGCATTGGGGATAATAAGTGTTTCCACTTAGTTTACATAATTAACATTGACATTGTACAGTAAAATTACGTTTTACTTGATTACATTGTTTTTAAATGGGGTAAAGTTGGTTTTATATTCGCACATTCAAACTTTCTCCTTAATTATATCATTTCAGAAAAGTACTATTTGCAAATTCTAAAAGGTGAAATCTAGGACTGCACAATATATCGTTTCAGCATCGATTTCGCAGTGTGCGCACACGCAATGGTGACATAGCAGGATCTGCAATGTTGAGTTGATATTATAGTTTTCCAGGAACCACAATTGCAAAGTGCAACCATAACAGAGTAGAAGACCATCACTTGCATGTGTTTTTAAGGCCTATGTTTGTGTGAGCCATCCCGGAGGGTTTAAAGCAGGGTTGCCCAAACCTTTTCTTGTGAAGGGCCAAAAACCAAACTTGATTGAGTGTCGAGGGCTGAAAGTAATTATACCAAACTCTATTCCATTAAATTTGCCATGGGTATTTTCCTAATTTATTTAATATATAAACTAGAAAACATATTACCTAATGCAGATTATATCTTTAAATTTTATAATGAACTTATTACAGTTAAAAACAACCTCCTTTATAACAGAATGGGGTTAGTCAAGCTGCTCCTGTTTTTCCCTTGATTTGTTCTTGAGATGTCTTCTGCATTGTCCTCTATCTGTCGAGTGACAGTATTTTTAAAAAATCGAATTCATTTGCAAACATGTAATTGAAACATTTAATTTTAGTTGTTTTTTTGTAGCTCAGCAATAAAACAAACCAAAAAGGTTACGTTAAATTCGAAATTATGGTCTCTGTTAAGAGCATTCGCTCCAACCTTTCCCATCATTCTTCCTCTCCTCTCAGACGGGACGGCGGGCCAAATTAAATGTTACCATGGGCCAACTTTGGCCCACAGGCCCTAGTTCGGGCATCTCTGGTTTAAAGCATTCAAGCACAAGGAATTTTAAAGTTTGTAACTTTAATAATCAATTCATCAATGCTTGAAATTAGTTCAATCACCATCAGAATCATCCCAATCAAACTAAATAATCATTTCCAAATAGAGCAAAAATAAATAAATCATTATAATCGCAATACAAATTACAGAAAATAAATATCGCAATGTCATATTTTACAAGACCGTGCAGCTCTAGTTAAATCACATTAGCAGCCAATGACTATCAAAGTACAACAATGTACACCAGGGGTCACTAAACTTGTTCCTGGAGGGCCGGTGCCCTACAGATTTTAGCTCCAACTCTAATCAAACACACCTGAACAAGCTAATCAAGGTCTTACTAGGTTTACCTGAAACATCCAGGCAGGTGTGTTAAGGCAAGTTGGAGCTAAACTCTGCAGGGACACCGGCCCTCCAGGATCGAGATTGGTTGATGTACACAGTCAATGAAATAGAGCTAATGTTGTTTTGAATCTATACGTTACTTCAATGCGATTTCAGATACAATTTTCAAAGTAACGTTAGCGTTTGACAAGTTGTCACTGTGCAAAAATGAACGAATGTGCGAATATAAAACCAACTTTCCTCTATCTGTTTAACAATTACACATTTACCACACCACCTACAAAAGATTAAATATAATAAAAAACAGTGTTTATACTTGTATTATATTACATATTATCATATTATATAAAAATAACATCACTTGTTTTGTTGCTGATTATTAATAAGCTGACTAAATAAACGAGTGACAGCATAACATTAAACACAAACATCCTGTCAGAAACGCATATAAGTGGATGAATTGACATTTCAGAGTTAAATTACGCTTTTATTTCCACCGTAAATCTTTAAACACCTCAAACCAAAACAAACACTCACTGTTTTGATCCGCTCACTTTCACTTCAAACACGATTCAAATGCGATAAGTACTCGACTTCAGCGTCAGAGTAACATTCACACACTCTTCTGAGACCATAGAACGAAGTGACACAAGTTTAAAGGTAATGCGTGGTTATTTTTACGGTGTTTTTAAGGTAAAGAACAGCGTGTACTTCGCTTACCTTGCTCGCCTTCACCAGCATCTGCTGATCACGTTTTCACCAACGGCATGACGTCACGACGGAGAGCCGCAAGTCCAAAAGCCGCGAAAACACAGGATAACAAAAACAAGTAGTTAAAAAGTAAACACAATGTCAACGTTAGCAATATTTACATTATATGCTAATCATTTAATATTAAACCATTCTAAATAAATACACACAAATCTATTTAATCATATATATATATATATATATATATATATATATATATATATATATATATATATATATATATATATATATATATATATATATATATATATATATATATATATATATATATATATATATATATATATATATATATATATATATATATATATATATATATAAATATATATATATATATATATAAATATATATATATATATATAAATATATATATATATATATATATATATAAATATATATATATATATATATATATATATATATATATATATATATATATATATATATATATATATATATATATATATATATATATATATATAGTTGAAGTCAGAATTATTAGCCCCCCTGTTTATTTTCCCCCTCGGAGGGAAGATTTCTTTTAGCACATTTCTAAACATAATAGTTTTAATAACTCATCTCTAATAACTGATTTATTTTATCTTTGTCATGATGACAGTAAATAATATTAGACTAGATATTTTTCAAGACACTTCTGTACAGCTTAAAGTAACATTTAAAGGCTTAACTAGGTTAATTTGGTTAACTAGGCAGGTTAGGGTAATTAGGCAAGTTATTGTATAATGATGGTTTGTTCTGTAGACTATTAGAAAAAATATAGCTTAAAGGGGCTAATAATTTTGACCTTAAAATGGTTCATAAAAAATTAAAAACTGCTTTTATTCTTGCCGAAATAAAACAAATAAGACTTTATCCAGAAGAAAAAAATATTATCAGACATACTGTGAAAATTTCCTTGCTCTGTTAAACATCATTTGGGAAATATAAAAAAAAAAATAAATTCTGACTTCAACCGTATATATAAAATCTATATATTGACTATAAAATTTCTATTTTGTTTATTCTAATGTACGATACACATGTATATTATAAATATATAAACAAAGCCATATAACTAATAAACAAGTTTAAATGATTAAAATTAACAGCTAAAAAACGTAATATTTTGTTAAAAAGAAAGAAACCAACCTTGTGGCCCACTAGTACAAATTGACGGGTGATGTATAGTAGTCATGCCTTAATTTTTTTAATATTAGTTAAGTATAAGGATGGTGACAACTATTACAAATACATTGTTGTTGTTACATTGAATATATTTCTATTACTGCTATTCATTTTTCAGACGTCACTCTATTGATGAAATAGCACTATGCGTTGACAGAAGATGTCCACTAGATGTCAGCAAAAGCAAAGAGATGCTCTTCTGCAGCTGTGACAAAACTATAATTAACGACAGGCAAGTAATTGCAGAACAAAAACATTAGAAAAACAACAGCAGAGATGAAAACGGGAATATAAGCAGTAAGTAGAGTTATAAAAAAAGAAGTTCTGCTTTAGGAGAAGACTGTCGCAGGAGTGGAAGGTCAAGACGGTGTGTGTGTGCGTGCGTGCGTGCGTGTGTCAGCGCGCGTCTCCCTAAAGACTGATGGACGCGTCCTCAGAATAGAGTTGAAATGAAGAAAGCTTTCAGCCAGAGGTCTTTCTTTCTCTCTCTCTACACTCATACTCACATATGCACAGTCGCATCTGCATCACTGGACGCCTCCATCTGGCATCTGGACGCGGGCACGAGCAGGTCAGCACAGCGGGTCTGCGGCGGGTGGAGCGATTCTCTTGAGCGCTGCAAGGTCAACATTCAAGACGAACAAACGCATCTATGCATTTTTGTTCACAAGAAACGTCATATGAGCTTATACATGAGATTAATATAAGTGTTTAGCCCGTTAACTTACCCATGCAAAACCAACATCCCAAAAATGAAAACGTATAACCTTAAATTAACCATGATTTTTATTCACTAACAGCTCATGAAGTCACGAGAAACACTCTTTACTAATTTCTATAAGAAACTATACATTTTTTTGCACTTAATTATTTTATTTAAAGAATCCAAATGATTGTAGTTAAATCAAGCAAACTGTTTGTTGAACATTTTATTTATTATATATACACACTAGGCAGTTTTGTGTCTGGCTTTGTACATGCTTGAGCTTTTTAAGGTTTTTAAGCTGAATTCAAGTTCAACTAATATGTCAACGATAATGTTTATGTCACAAATCTGCAAGTCTTCCTACAGATCTAAAGAAAGTTAATAAAACACTGTATTCTGCATGCTAGACCAGTAGGTGGTCTACTAACACACCCATAACTTTATTCATAAGTAAATTAACCCATAAATAAACAATCGACCCGTTTAGATCATGTGCCGGGTGTGCCGGCTGTTTTCCCCCTCCTTAAAATAGCATTTAATTTTTTTGTACACGCTCTTACTGCACTTTAGACTTTGTGCTTAGATCTTTAAAATAGAGGCCATGGTCTTGTAGTCCACCATTTTGGTTTTGTCAAACACTGATTGGAAAAACACCAAGCATTTGAAGCATTTGAAACACATGCGAGGGACGCCTAGTGGTCAAAACCGTGTAACTGCAACAAAAAACTCAGGAAAAACATTCATTAGAATTATAATGTAATAATAATTTTCAAATATATTGCAAACTTTAAATTGAAAGTGTAACCTGAAAATGCACTTAGCTTATCATCTAATATCATTAAATAACAAGTGCCTGCATTATATGCATTCTTTTCATTCATTCATTTTCTTCTTGGCTTAGTCCCTTTATTAATCTGGGGTTGCCACAGCGGAATGAACCACCAACTTATCCAGCATATGTTTTACGCAGTGGATGCCCTTCCAGCTGCAACCCATCACTGGAAAACACCCATACACACTCATTCACACTCATACACTACGGACAATTTAGCTTACCCAATTCACATATACCACATGTGTTTGCACTTGTGGGGAAACCAGAGCACCTGGAGGAAACCACACGAACATGGGGAGAACAAGCAAACTCCACACAAAACGGCAACTGACTCAGCAGAGGCTCGAACCAGCGACGTTCTTGCTGTGAGGCAAACAAGCTACCCACTGCCCCATCTTGCAGCCCATGCATTATTTTATTGTGTGTTCCATGGTGAGTTCTGCTAAACAAGCCATCAAGAGCCTTAACTAATGTTATTCCATTTCATTTTACAAATGCCCTACTAAAATGTCTAAAAACTAGTAAAACTGATATAAACAATGAAAGTTGTTCAGTGATTCACCACTGTGGGGCGATCTTAGCAACTCTACATGATTCATGTGGATTTATGGTATTACTCAAACTGCCGCTTGTGGTGAATCAGAGATTTTTTGTAACTTTTCAAAACAGTAACGACATAACAAAGCCCCATTTAATCAAATAAAGTGACCTTAACAATTTGATCTGAAGCGCTCAGATCAAACTGATTCGAGCTAACTGATAGCGCTCTGAATCACTGATTTAAAATGAAATATTTGTAAAGCTTTCAAACTTCAAAGATTCATGAAGCAGCACTTCGAAAGCAGCCATAACTATTGTCAAGTACTTGGGGAAGACTATACAGTCCAACCATTATTAACAGATACACATACTAAGTTTGTTTTGTGTCTATTTAAAATGATGCTGTGTAAATAGTAACTGTAATATTATAGTGTCCTTAAAAGTAGCTTTCTCAAAGCACTTTATAATCAAGCAACACAACAGAAAAATAAAAACAAATACATGTCAAACAATACAATAGAACTACAATATATTAAAGCAATGTAAGACCCAGGGGCGTTGCTAGACATAAAGCTCTACTGGGGCACGTCCCCCCTTCCCCCGCACCCCCCCCCCTCAAAAAAAAAAAAAAAGATATATATATATATATACACACACACACTACTATTCACTATTATTTTGAAGAATAATTGTATAATAATAAGAATACTTTTATTTATAATAAATATAAGTATTCTTATTATTTTACAATTATTCTTCAAAATAATCTTAATTGTAACTGGAAAACAATATTAAGACAACTGGAGTGATGCTAAGATCATTTAGGAAATTACTTTTGCATAAATATTAATTTAATTTGAATGAAATTCTATAGACAATTCAATAAAATACATAAAAAAAAGATGTGTTTTAGCATTATCTGTTGTAGACTGACACATGGCAGATAATTAGGTTTGTTAAGTCTTACCTCCTGACTCCTCATCCCTCCTTTTTGCTTCATACAAAAAAATCTATCAGGAGGCACGCTTAGTAAGATCACCATCATATTGTTTAAACTTTAGTTTTGTCCACTTGCAAAACAAAAAAGGCTGTTACGCTGGTTTTCCAACGCATGAGCGGCGCGTAACAAGCAGCCTGCTTTTTTGGCGCGCATGTTAACTACCGGGACTCTCAGAAGAAGAGCAGAGCGCGCGAGATAAGCGCGTGCGAGAGGCTCGCGTGTTCTCTGCGCACACGCGGAGATGCGTCAGTTTGCTTTTTGATTACATTGCTTTCACCAGCGTTGGTTCGGTTGCGCATAGAGAATAACGTCTTTATTTCGGAATTACCTCTCTTAATAAATACACTTGCATATGAAGTAAATCATATCTCAATGCATTTACTGGGCCACCAGAGATTTTTACTGGGGCCAGTGAATTGGGTCTAGCGACGCCCCTGGTAAGACCATATAAAAGCGATCCTGAAATTTTTTTTACGAAACGTAAAAATATGGGTTTAGCTGTGTGTGGTCGTTAAGGTGTTGTTGCGATGAAATAATTAATCTTATTACCATTGTTTTATACATTGATATGTCATATCTGAAGTTTTTCAAATAGCTAAAATGATTTCTATGTGGTTCCATGTAAGAAGAATTTAAATGTTGACATACTAGAAACGCATTGGACTCCAGTGCTTTATTGAATTGTTTATATAATTTTTTCATCCAAAAGACAAAACAGACAATAAGAAATGACTACAAAAGATTACCAAGGCCAGATACTGCCAAGCAAAATCACGAGCGTTATAACCAAGAGTGCGTGTGGAAGAATCCTAATTCAGAGGCATCGCCTGCTGTGCTGAAGTCTCCGAACACGCGACACGAGAGCAGTTCAAATCTGAATCGTGATCAGAATCTTAATTGTCTGGCATTTGTCTGCCGCAGATATTAAACTGTGGATGATTATATCTTCCTACTCATCACACTGGAAAATGCTTTATGGGGTCTGAAGGACATTTTTAAGCTGTAGGACACAGTGTGGGCCATTGAATTAGATGCACCTTGCTAGTTGAGGGTGGATTTTCACTTTTCCAATGACGTCATTTTTTATGGCATGGATTCAGATGCTAGAAACATTCCTCCGAGATTTTTTTGCCCATAATGATGTGATAGTATCACACAGCTGGAGATTTGCTAGCCAAGATGCCATGATGTGAATCTCCCATTCCACCAAATCCCAAAGGTGCTCATTGCATTGAGATATGGTGACCATTTAGTGAACCTACGGTCACGTTTAAGGAACTAGTTGAGATGATTTGAGCTTTGCGACATGCTGTGCTTAAATTCTGGAAGTAGCCATTACAGGATGGACACAATGTGGTCATAAAGGGATGGAGGAGGTCAGAAATAATGATGCTCAATTTGTACTAATGCACCCATCGCCACCAGCAAACTGAACCATTGATACAAGACAGGATGGACTCATGCTTTCTAGTGTTAATTTAGTCCTTGAAAAGAAAAAAGGTCATCAACAAACATTTTCTCAAACTTTTTTCATTGACTGTGATTTTATGCAAAAACTAAATTGTAATAACTTATTCCAAGATTATGTCCCTGTCCACACAAACGCAGGTATTTTCAACATCACAGCTTTTTAAAGAGGGACCACTGTGGTTGCTAAGATGTTGCTAGGCAGTTGCTAGGGTGTTATGAGTGGTTGCTTAGGCATTGCTAGGTGGTTGCTAGGGTGTTCCGGTTGGTTTCTAAGATGTTGCTAGGCGGTTGCTAAGGTGTTGCTAGGTGGTTGCTAAGGCGTTGCTAAGGTGTTGCTAGGGTGTTCTGAGTGGTTGCTAGGTGGTTGCTAAGGTATTGCTAGGTAGTTGCTAAGGCGTTGCTAAGTGGTTGCTAAGGTGTTGCTAGGTGGTTCTGAGTGGTTGCTAGGTGGTTGCTAAGGCGTTGCGAGGTGGTTGCTGAGCTGTTGCTAGGGGGTTACAAAGGTGTTGTTAGGTGGTTGCTAAAGCATTGCAAGGTGGTTGCTAAGGTGTTGCTAGACAGTTGCTAAGGTGTTATTAGGTGGTTGCTAGGGTGTCCTCAGTGGCTGCTAGGAGGTTGCTAAGGCGTTGCTAGGGGATTGATGAGGTGTTACTAGGTGGTTGCTAGGGGTTTTTTGAGTGGTTGCTAGGCGGCACATTATTAGCATGGTTTTAATATGAATTAGCATGTTGCTAGTATGATTAGTATGTTTGTTAGTATGTTTCTAATATGATTGGTATGTTGTTTGTATGTCCAATGTAAAGTCAATGGCAGTTTTTTATAATAGACGTCTAAGGCACAGTTGCTAAGGTGTCGTAAGTGGTTGCTAGGGTGTGGCTAGTAAGTTAAAAGGTCATCATTGATTGGCAGATAAATAGTCTGAGTTAAATGAGCCCAGTCTTAAGTCTTTATGACAGTCTGGTGCAAAGTTATGAGGTCACAAAGTTTGGTCTAATGTTAAGTCAATGGGACTTTTCAGAATTTTCTGGGTCAGTTTTTGGAAAACCGTCAGTCGGATCAGTTGGAAAAGATATAGCAACTGAATTCAGTATAGTTGTGTGGTTTGGAGTTAGTTTGGTGGTTGTAGTTTGAATGGTCTAGGAGGAGATGCGTTCTTACAATAGTCTAAGAAGAAGAAGATGGAAGAATAAGAAGTTTATGTAGTATAACAGTATGTTGGCTTTCTCAAGCCACCATAATTATCCCCAAATTCAAAGATCTGACTTATCCTAGCAATAATGCTAAAATCTATAATTATTATTACAGTATGTGCGCGATAGTTTTGCATATTTGAGCCCATTTACGATAAGCGATTTACTGACACACTATCACTCTGAATTCACAGCATAACATCAGTCAAGTGATTGAAATAACTCATTTTTGTGACCATACAAGATTTAATAACACAGAATCAGAAAGAAATCATGCTATTTTAT
Source organism: Danio aesculapii (assembly GCF_903798145.1). Taxonomy (NCBI): domain Eukaryota; kingdom Metazoa; phylum Chordata; class Actinopteri; order Cypriniformes; family Danionidae; genus Danio; species Danio aesculapii. The sequence goes on along the minus strand of NC_079456.1, from coordinate 13,296,929 downwards.
AGTATCTTATTGCAGTGATAAGGGCTAGGGGAATTACATTGCATTATAAAATAGTTTATTCTTCTAAAATACCTATGATGGCTTGAAGAACACAATTAAAATTCATATATTGGCACAAGCATTTGATTACTGTCTTCATGTTTGATCCATTTATATCATCTTTATCCTCTTTTTCTTTGTATAACTGACGTTTTTTCTTTAGCAACACATTTGTGGAAATTGAATTGTTGCCAAAAATTCGCCCATCCATTCTCATTTCTAAAGGCAACAAAATCAACGTCTACTGAAAAATATTTTTTATTTTCTCAATTCTCCACTACAGTATAACACAAGTAAAAGGAGTGTTTCATGTCTGATCTCAGACTGTAGCCTGTATTATGGTAACTCTGACAGTTTGGACTTCAGACTCCTTGTATTGGTGGTCCTAGAGCGTATAGCAAAAACATACGAGTCAGAATTGGGCCTTTTATTGCTGCGCTGTCAAGCTCAGAGAGCCCCAGTGCCAAAAATCAGCACTTTTCCAGGGCCGTTTCATTTCTCTGCCTCGTCCTCCCCCCTTTTTTTTCTCTCAGGAGAGATGGTAGGGGGCTCATTAACTCGGCTGATTTGATTTCGCAGCCCTCAGAGGAGCATGCAGTGAGAACCGACTACATCTGTCGCTGAAAAAAACCCACAAGCAGTACTAGCGAAACTTTTGGGATGAGCCCAATGATGGTTTCGCAAGACCGAAACCCAACTTTCCATGTCATTACAGGTAAACGTAAGATGCAAATAAAAGTGCAACCACTGAGAATCTTTGAACCAAAGCCGACTGACAGGAAACAAGTCTTTATGATAATCTTTCCCTTCAGCAACATGTGCTTTACTGATGAAAGGCTGAAAGAATGCCACATTCCACCTTCGCTTTCCACACCCTGCCTTGCTTAACCCTTGAGGAGAAACTCTGTGCTTTTGGGGAGAATTAGAAGGTGTTTGTGTGATACGTGTGGAGCTGCGCGAAGGGTTGCGGTTGACGAAAGTTTACATTCTGCCATCTGGACACCACTGGAATGAAATATGCAACTGTCTGTCTCTGTTCGTAATGCTATGGATTCTCTGGCTTCAGTTTTAAAATTCCTCTTTCGAAAATCAGCTAATAGTTTGACGACACTTTGGTGACATGTTTAATTGTTCTGCCAAAGGCGTTGCATGAAGTTGCAAAGAATTTAGCTTTTCTGGTTCCATGAAAAAAATAAATAAACAAGCAAAAAATCTGTGGATACGTAATCTCCCAGCAGGCACACAATGTCATAAGACGTTAATATTAGGTTAGATTTAGGTCATGACGTCGGGTGACCAAACTTCAATGTCTAGCCTGCATCTAAGGACAACGATATTTTGATGTCCAATAACGACATGATTGATGTTGATTTTAGGTTGCGATGGAAAGTGACCAAAATCCAACATCGAGCCAACATCTTAAACCAACGTCATATTGACGTTAAATACTAACATTAATTTGTCAGTTATGGCAACCAAAATTCAACATCTGATCATTGTGACTTCATAGCGGTAACACAACGTCAAGTCGTAACATCATTAGATGTTTGGTTGATTTTAGGTAGAGTTGGAAAGTGACCAAAATTAAAGTCTGTCCGAGATTGGACACTGATTTCGTTCTGACATCTATCTGATTTTCATTTCCCATGACGTTGGGGTACAACATCAATAAGTTGTCATGTTGACATCCTGTGCCTGCTGGGCTGTGAATGCTCTTAAACCATGTACTTAAATCATTTGTGCAAATGAGTTCATGTGAAAGTCATATTATAGGTAAACAGCTTTAAAGAACTAAAAAAGAGCTTTTAAGGGCACCTATGGTGAAAAATCTACTTTTCAAGCTGTTTGGACAGACATATGTATAGATATAGTGTATAGACTGTCATATTGGGGTGAAATAAACACACCCAGTGCTTTTTTTCAATTTAGCAACATGAAAACGGTGAACCAATTGGAGCGGTTTTCAGATCGACCGCAACTTGACGCAGGAGTGCGGTCCCCCCCCCCACCGAATTGATTGACAGCTGTGCTTATTAACATGTCCCGGTAGTCACGTGTATGATCATATCAACAAGACCAGACGTGCGCAAGAGTAAGTTTCACAAGTTTAAAATATTTTAAAACAGTGCACGTGTGTAATGAAGTACAGCGCTTTACTTCAGCTTTACTTCAGCTTTACTTCATCAGCACAGCCGCGTGTCAGAACAATTATAAAGGAAGACGCTTCAATCCCGGTTTGTGGACGTTAAATCAGGTTTATTTTGTACTTTAACATAACAGATATCCATACAGCAGTAGAGATTAACCTGTATCCTGTCACATATGCGTGCAAAAAGAGTGCAAAGCTAAACGCGCTTGTCTGTCTCTCTGTGTTTGTGTGTGTGCGCGTGAACGTTGCAACGACGTTGTGTGTGACTCATCAATGCAACTGCACAACAAATACTCATTGGTAAAGTTCTTACTGTAGTATTTCTCACAAACGTTACGTGAGATCTGCTTCCTATAAGTCTGTCTGTTGTCTGACACAGCCGAGGGAGGAGATTAAGGCACGCAGAAAGGCACGTAGAAACGGTGGGCGGGGAGGATTAGCCTTAAAGGCGCAGTACGACAAAACCACCCCCCTAGTGCAAAAATGTATAAAATAGAATCTTGCAAAAGGTATAATAAAAATCTGATGGGTGTTTTGAGCTGAAACTTTACAGACACATTCTGGAGACACAAAACACTTATATTAAATCTGAAAAAGGGGTAACCTATGTGCCCTTTAAAGAGTTAAAAAGGGCCCATTGAAAAGAGTGATTTGTATTAAAATTGAACAACATTGGTCGCACTGTAAATAGGAGAATCACTGATAAAAGAGCTGACATTTTGATCAGGATCCAGACTATCCTGGTAAAGCTGTATGTTGTTGATTCATTAAAATGATTGGTTCATAAGATTGATAACTTCAGGATCCACAAAAACATAATGTGTTAAACACTCTGTGGAGTCATTTGTTTGGGATCCAGACTACACTGATGGCGCTGTATGTTATTGATTCACCAAAATTCAGTTAAAAGGCTGACTCAAAATTGGGAACCATTTGGCAACCACTTTACTCTACAGCTAGTCTTTATGATAACCCTAACCCTAACTCTAATCCTAACAAAAAAGCAAAGCAGACCGGGGTGTTAGTGTCCAGACTGTTCCAGAAACCAGGTAAAAGGGAACCCAAAAAAAGAGCAGTGTGATATAGTGGACGAAACATTTGTTCGTGATGGCAATTCTTTTCTAGTTTGCGTTTGAAAACACTATCGGTTGGGTCTAGGGAAGGGGGTGGGGAAGTCAGGCAAGAAATCAAGCTGATATATTATGCATGACAACAAGCAGACCGGCCTCTCTCCTGGTCGCACGCAAGAAGAATGTTGAGATGGCCAGAAACATACACAGCGCCCTCTGGTGAATTTACGAGAAATGGCACGTATGAGAGAACAAGGCCTAGTAACGTATTTGAGAAGTGTACATGGTGCCCTCCAGTGGATTTGTGAAACAAAAACTGCAAGAAAACATAGTCTAGGGTACATATTTCTCGATTCTCAAAAATGTTGCCCTGGGCACATATTTCCAAAGAGCCTGGGTTGTTGAAATTTGTTGTGCTATATATTTTTGATTCTTGAAAGACTGAGGAATTGGCAACGCTACTGATTCAATAAAAAGAGCCCGCTAACAAGAATCATTTGTAATTCAGTCATTAATTAAAACTATTGTCACACTGCTGCTGAAAACTCTACATGAGCATGAGGGTAAACACGACAGAAAATGTTAGTTTTTGTTATGTATAAACAACATACCCAATTTCAGCACAATTCTTCCCAAGTTTGTGTGGAGAAGCTGCTGTCAGTTCAATTTGCGCAGAGCTTCGTGCAGCAGCTCCAGGGTCTGTCAGATCAGCAGCATGCAGAAGAGCCTCTCTATCCTGGGGAACACAGCCTCTGATCTGTGCCCGACTTCTGTTCTGTACCCTGCTCTCATGCGGGAGAGAAGAAACAAGCACTTAATTTCAGTACAGCGAGAGACTGAAGAGATTTAGAGCATAAGAAGAGCTTTGAAAAAGAGAGCTAACAGGACGTTTGCATTTAATAATGTTTTGGGATCATTCTTGTAATGTTAATAAAATAACATTGTTTTTTCTGGCCTCACTCTCTCGTCTCAGCATGCACCAGACACTTTCTTATCAACACTCCATGTTAGTGTGCTTCATGCAGGTGAGTGGGCTTGACAAACCACCTGTAGGAGACACAAGGAGACAACTTTTCAACACAGGCTCAGTCTGAAAACGTAGCCCTATTTACATTTCTGGAGATCGCAATTTATGTAGCCAGAGGTACGTATGGCTACAAATCGTCTTTAAAACGAACGATACGAGGAGGTATGACGCCGCTTACTTGCTGACTGCTTAATTCCTTATTGATGGCTTTTCATCTGTTACCGGTTTGTCCAGTTAGCTCGACATGTACGCTGGTGGACTTGAGATGCAGAGAGGAGTTGACCGAAATGACAGATTTCGATTCCGGCAAAGAATAGTTCCAGAAAGCTGGTAAGACAAAAACAAAATCCAAAAACTGAAATAAACAAGTAAATAACAGGGTAAGAATGAGGTAAAATCTGAAAATGTGGTAAAAATCAGGCGAGAGCTTTTCTTTTTCTGGATTGCTTTTGAATACTGTTGGTTGGGTTTAGGGAAGTGGGTGGGCGCTGGTCAATCAGTGCTTTTGAAAACACTATTAGTTGGGTTTAGGGAAGGAGGAAGGTGGGTCAGTCGATTGGTCAGTCAGTCGACAGTGGCCTCTGGTGGATTTAAGTGAGAACAGCAGGTACGAATGGCACTTGCAAGAAAAAAATTGAGATCTGATAAAACATACACAGCGTCCTCTGGGGGATTCACAAGAACAAAAAAAAAACGTAGCTCCTGGGATGTATTTTGGCACTTTGCAGAAATGTATATAGGGGTACATTTTCAGAATCAGCCTGGGTTGCATTCTTTTCCTCTCCATATGCACCAGACACCTTCTTAGTACTCCATATACTTCGTGGAAAACATTGTGCAATACTGAGTGTGCTCCACACCGGTAAGTGGGCTTGACAAACCTCTCTGTATCTAAAATAACTGGAAAGATTTGTCCTAGAATTTATCTACTGTTGCGACTTAACCCGTGCTCCGGTTTCCCCCACAGTCTAAAGAAATGCGCTTTAGGTGAATTGGGTGAGCTAAATTGTCCGTAGTGTATGTGTGTGAGTGAATGAGAGTGTATGGTGTTTCCCAGTGTGGGTTGCAGCTGGAAGGGTAACCGCAGCGAAAAACATATGCTGGATAAGTTGGCGGTTCATTCCACGGTGGTGACCCCAGTTTAATAAAGATACTAAGCCGAAAAAAATGAAACGAACAACATTCTTAATATAATGTGAATGGGATGTATAATGTTATGAATAGCATTCTAAGGGTGGAACGGTGGCTGAGTGGTTAGCATTGTCGCCTCACAGCAAGAAGGTTGCAAGTTTGAGTCCCGGCTGGGCCAGTTGGCATTTCTGTGTGGAGTTTGCATGTTCTACCCGTGTTAGCATGGGTTTCCTCCAGGTCCTCCGGTTTCCCCCACAGTCCAAAGACATGCGCTATAGGTGAATTGAAAAAAATTAAATTAGCCGTAGTGTACGAGTGTGAATGAGTGTGTATGGGTGTTTCCCAATACTACGTTGCGGCTGGAAGTACATCCACTGTTTAAAAAATATGCTGGAATAATTGGCGGTTTATTCCACTGTGGCGACCTCAGGAAAAGAGACAAAGCCGAAGATAATGAATGAATGACATTTGGAGTACATTCATATTATAACATGACTGAAATGTCTGTGTAATGTTGTTATAACCAAAAATGAATAACATTATAACCAACAATTAACGTTAACACATCGCATTTAAAAAAATGGACATTTTCAATGTTTCGAGTATTCAAATATAACATTATATATCATTTTTGAAACTAAAATTGTTAGCTGGGTAAACATTGGTTTGCATATGATTGTGGCTGGTTTGCTTTGTGTAGTCTGATGGACAAGCGGTTATAAAATATTGAGATTTTAGTGTCTACGGAAGAGAACTGGAGAAAATTAAATCGTCCAAAAACGAAAACCTAGGCAATACATACAATGTATTTTTCTGCAGTCACCTGCTTTCTGCTCTGATCACAAGTTTTCCTATGTGCTGGCAGGTTTCTGTGTTTGTGTGCATGTGGAGCAGAATTGCCGCAAGCCACACACACAAACACATACACACACACACACACACACACAGATATGTGTTGAGAGAAAGCGAGCAGAACGGTGACATTTAGTAAGGCTGAAATCATTGTCACACTAAAGCATTCTGTCAGTTTCTGTCACACCAGCACAGGGCGAGACTGCAGAGAATAAACTGTTTTCCACAGATGGACGTTTACAAGGTTAGCCAGAACAAGAGCGTCAGAAACAAACTATACTTCATTTGACATCTTTGGTTAACAGTCACTTCTTTTGCATGAGAATTTCTGCTCGCTCTTAGTAGTGCTGCCAAAGGGGTTTGCAAACAAAATGCTAAACGTACGGTCTTAACATGTTTGTTTGCGCTTCATGAATTGTAGTGAGAAACATAAAATGCTAAATGTGTGGTTATAACAATGTTTGTGCTTTGTTTAGCGTCTCACCATGAAATCGAAACCTAAAAGGGTAAATTCTGTATATGGACAAGCGACATTTGTATTAAAAAACGAATTCTTTAATGGAGGCTGTTACAGGGTTTGTTTATGACAAATGTACAGTGTGTATCAGCTAGTGTATCACAGTAGCATTTGGTTTGCAAATGACAGTGTCTGCTAAAACAAAAACTGTTTGTTTAAAGGAAAATGATGATTAACTTTGTCTAATTTACACAAAAGGCTGCATATAGTTATAACATAGTTTTTTATTTTAAATTCTGCAAAAAAAGAAACAAAACTACAATATATTAAATAGATACTTATTATTTCAAATAGTGGTTAAAAAAAGAACAATCATAAATTGTTTAGTCTGACTTTTTTTAAATGTATTTGTTCGAAATTACAGTATGTGCATACATATTTACAAAACATTTACACATTTTTGTACTTAAAAATCATTTTAAACTTTCAAACAAAATGTTAAATAGAAAAAAAGAAAGAATTTATATATATATATATATATATATATATATATATATATATATATATATATATATATATATATATATATATATATAATCATAAACATCGTTTTATGGCAAACAAAACAATTATTCCCTAACAACATTAGTATTTTGTAAATTGTTATTGTAATATGTCATGCAGTACACTAAATATCTAAATATTTGTTTAATTTATTTGCTTCATTTATAATCAAACAGTATTTCTTTGCATTTTCAAATTTTTTAGTGAAAAGTCGAACAAACAAACACAAATTTTCCTTCAGCTAAACATTTTGTACTTCTTTATCTTAATGGCAAACGAATTGCTATAAATCAGCTATTAAATGTTATTTTACACTATTTGCAACAAAAATGGCAAGTATGTATATCAACTTTTTTTGTAGTTTTTACAAAAAACATTTGTTTAAACTATCTGTACTATCTATAAGTACTGTCTATAAGTACTGTCATTGGCGGACTTAACCAATAAGTGAGGTAAGCAGCTATTTAGGGCCCAGGGGAATTAGGGGCCCCTAACCAATCCCAACAAGCCTATTATATAGCTCTTTTATACATTTTGTTGTAAAATCTGTCTATAACTGTTAAGATTTTAACGTTAATACTTCTTTTCAAAACCGGGAGCCCCCCATGAATAATGGAACGTTCCTGCTGTATCAACCCCAATCAGACACACCTGGGCTAATTAAGCTCTTACTAGGCTTTTTAGAAACATCCATGCAGGTGTGTTGAGGCAAGTTGGAGCTAAATTCTGCAGGACACCGGCCCAAGTTTGGACACCCCTGCTGTACAGTACATAGTTTGTGAACTTATTTTTTTTTTATTTGTAAATATATTGCATTTAATTTTTACGTTAAGAAGAAAATGTTTCCTTTTAATGTTAAAATGTACTTTAAATATGTTATATACTTAAATTTATTTAAATAGCCTACTTTCAAACATGCAGATTATTTTTCAAAAATGCTAGGGCCCCATACCTGGAATTGCGTAAGGCCCCTAAATCACTAAGTCTGCCCCTGAGTACTACATGCAATTTTCAATGTAAATTAGACAGCTAACCATTATAAATGTACCTTTAGATAAGCAAATTTTACCAGCCAGTGTTATTACAAACAAAATGCAAAACAGCCTTTGTTTGTGTACTTAGTCTCCTCAACCGATTTGTTTTTCAATGCTATCATATAATACATCACTTTTTAGATAACATTTGTATTAAATGGATGTTTTGGTAACAAATTAGTCAGTTTATCAGTTTAAGTACCCTAATACATAAAAAAGCAAAAGTCCCGCAGAAATATCATTAGTATGAGAGCTCTAGTGCGGTCTTTGTGTTTGGCCGAGGCGGTTTTCCTTGTTTACCTGAGGGAAATTCATACGGTGAAATCCAGACACACTGTATGAAGCTGATGGCGACGCTACTGTCAAAACACCCTCACATAAAGCCAGACTCCCCCCTTTAACCTCCCTCTCAAACCCCTTCACACACACACACACGTTTCTGAGGTCTTAACCTGCCTCCATCAACACGCATTACAGACGGCGTGTGTGTTTTAGGCGCTGACAGATAAAGGAAAACGGGGCCGCCGCACGACACCTCTGTAAACACACATGATAATAAATGTAGATCAGATCGACCGTTTCTTCCTCCGAGTGCAACCGCAAACTATATCATATTTCTGAATGTACAATGGGCTTTACGTTGTGGCTGTGTTGTCAATGTGCATTTGTTTATTAGAGTGTATTTAACATTTTGTTTGGTAATTAGGTTGACAAGTGGAACAAAAGTGCCATTTTGTGTTTGGTTTGGTTTGTTGGCGAATTGTTGTGACAAAATAAACCATGAACAAAAAAAAAACAGATAAAAATAGTTAATTCTGATTGGAAAATGAAATACACAAACACATCCACACACATAAATAATAATGAAAAACTAAACCATCAGTCTCATGAAGAACAAAGAAACAACAAAGGCTTTTTTAGTGTTTGTTTGAAGTACAAAGATCATTATATTGGATTTATTTGTAAAGTGCAGTTAAAGCATTTTGTTTAAAAATTCAGTTTAAAAAAACATTTATATTCAGGGTTACATTGTATATTTAGGGTTTGTTTGAAAAATGCAATAACACATTGCAAATTTTAAGGGAAAATGTACCAACCCAGCAGACACACAATGTCATAACTGTGCGTACACACCGAAAGCGGTGAGAGCGTCCAAGGTCGCTATGGCCGCCCTGGCGACAACGCTGTCTACCTACAGCTCCGGCGCCGAGAGCGTCAAAATTCGCTACATTGATCTCGTATTTAAAGGAGCCGTTGCAGCATATCAGTTACATTCCTGCATAAAACATGCTTTCTAGCGTGAAAATGTTGCGCACTTCTTAAATTCATTTAACAATGGAAGATTAAGTTGCATGTGGTGTGGTTTTACTCCACTTTATTATCCAATATGTGTCCATATGTCTGAAATATCCTGAAGCAGCAATACTGTTTTGTACTGTCACGTGAGATTCCCGGTTTTTTAAAGATAAATATATATATAACATTAATGCACATCAGAAACTCGCCAGTAACTTATTTAATGCATGTTCCTGTAAGAAAACATTGTAAATTATTGAAAATCCAGCGACCGCAATAATTAAACCCCTGGGAACAACTGTGGTCGGATCTAAAGTTCACAGGTCTGTGTTCTCTAAACTCCTCTCAAGCGGTGGACTTCTTCATTCTGCCGCCGAACCGCGTCATAAAGTTGACTTGATTTCAACTCTCCTCGATGCCCACACCGGCGAAGACGCACCGCGCTGCTGCTCGCCGCTTATCGCCCCCGGCTCTCATTGAAAATGAATGACTTCCGGCTACTTTGACGCTCTCGCCGCTTTCGGTGTGAACGTACGGTAAGACGTTAATATTAAGTTAGATTTAGGTTGCCAGCATCTAAGGACAATGTTGTTTTGACGTCCAGTAACGACATGAAATGACGTTGATATTTTGTTGATTTTAGGCTCTGTTGGGATGTGACCAAAATCCACCGTCGAGCCAACATCTTAAACCAACATCATATTGACGTCAGATACTGTTGTCAAATACACTTATCGGGTATGGCAACCAAAATTCATCGTCTGATAGACATCATATTGGTAATGTCCCCACAACGTCAAGCTAACCAAAAGTAACCAAAATGCAACGTCTCTCTAACGTTGGACATTGACATCGGCTTGACGTTGGGTTCTGACATCAACTTAATTTTCATTTCCAAACAAAATGCAACGTCCCAAGATGTTGAAGTACAACGTCAATCTGATGTCATGTTGACATCCTGTGCCTGCTGGGAAGTTGAGTGCAAATGAACATTCGTTAAGTAAAATTTTGTTATTTAAAGTTTGTTTGCAAACTCGTAAAAAAAATGAACAAAACTTTAAAGTTTAAGTTTGTAAATTTGGGTATAATTTTAGAGGGCACCTTGATGTCACAGACACAAATAAATTTGATGCCAGGTGACTACCTAGATATCAAAATGACATCAAATTGATATTAAGATTTATGTCAAAAATCGATTATAGGACAAAACATGTTTTTGATACCAATGTTAGATGTCAGTGTAACGTTGACATGTCAAAATGTGCCTACTGCTATAAATTATGCTCGCATTTGAGTGCATCAAGTGACCTTAAATTTGCTAATTTAAATAAAGCTAAAAATATTATAAATAATGTTAAATTACACAGAATGATTATTTCATTTCATAAGATCTAAATCATCTAAAAAGATTTAGAGCAAGACTTAGATTGCAAAATCTAGAATATTAATAAGATTCTAAATCATCAATTGATTTTGAATTGTATGTGTTTTATGTGTATTTTCAGCGCTATCTCACGACAATTCTTAACTTTTTGATTTAGTGGCTAATTCGTATGAATTCATACAATTTCATTCTTACCATTTAGTATGATTAACTTATTTCCCAATGACGGTTGGGTTAGGGGTGGGGTTGGGTGCCACGCCTCCTTTTTAAAATTGTACATTTTCATGACTGAACTCGTCCGAATTCATACGAATTAAACTGACAAAACATAAAATAGTTACATTTCATCATGAGATCAGGCTAGTACATTTAATCTAAAAAAAATTATGATTGACTTGCATTCTACAAATCACCAAGGAATCTCAGCTAAAAAAATCTTCTTTAAAGTCTTTGTGAAATCAAAATTTACCTTTATTTTGCTGGCTATTATTATTTTTCAGATTGAACAATTAATCCACACAAGCTAATCCACCGAAAAATAAAAACAAGTTTGTTTTGGTAATTTTCAATCAAAGTCTGAGCATTTACTTAGGCGTTTGGAGTTTTGGTCTTCTCTGTTGACATCGATTTGATGGTTTCAGCCACAATATTCTTAGCCATGCCCCTCTTACTGTTAGTTTGTTACAAGGGAATGATGTGCAAAAATAAAGCCCCGCCCACTACTCAATATAGTTTCTGAAATAGTTTCAGTATGAAGTACATCAGCATACTTAAATAAAACTCCCAACAACTTCCGGTTCACACAGACTTCAATGTTCTATTAAAGAAATGGCTTGAGGGTGAGTAAATTAACTGTAACGTTTCATTTTAGGGTGAACTATGCCTTGAAGCATTTTTGATCAAAGAACAAAAAGACAAATTATTTAAAAAGTGTGTGTTTTGGGTAAATTGCGCTGACAATGAACAAGCTACAAACAGTGGATGTTCAGTACTTGCCTTGTTGTGACAGTATCAGGAAAAAAACATTCTGTCAGATGAATTGTTGTGTGCTGATAGTCCTAGACAGTAACATTTACTGAACTGGACCCTCACTGTAACTCCCGAAGACCATCGATTTAGAGTCAGTCAAGCGAGAACAACACCAGGTAAAAAAGCACGCACAAACACACACAGTTGTTTTGATGCTGTCTTTCTCTCACGCTCCATCTATCAGCATCTGTATCTGTCTGAAACAGAAGAAACACGTAAGCTTTTTGCGATTTCCTCAAAATAAAGGGCTTTTGTTGAATTTTGTAAAACAATTTTACATGCTATAATCACAATGAAACTCTAAAAGATTACAAAAGAAATCAAGTGTTCTCGAATTTTAATCTGCACCTTATATTTGATTATATTCTATATACAGAACTTAAAGTGATAATTCACCCAAAAATGAAAATTGGGTTCTTGTTCCAAACCTGCTTCTTTCTTCTGTTGAACACAAAAGAAGATATTTTGAAGAATGTTGGAAGCCTGTAATCATTGACTTCCATAGTATTTGTTTGTCCTACTATGTTTGGTCAATGGCTACCGCTTATTAACATACTTTAAAATATCTGTGCCCAACAGACAAACTAAACCAAAACAATTCCACTTGAGGGCGAGTAAATAGTGAATACATTTTTAATTTTGTGTGAACTGCCCCTTTGAGAGCATACATGTGACCCTGCGAAATCAACAAAAAAAAAGCATCAGAAAACATTCATAAGTGTCCAAGCTTTTGGAAATTGAGATTTCTACATCATTTGAAGGCTAAATGAGCATTCCATTGATGTGTACTTAGGACTGGACAATATTGGGAAAAATCTGGAATGTGAGGGAGTTAAAAAAAAAATCTAAATATTGGAAAAAATCGCTTGTAAAGTTATAAATATGTCATGAATTTTATAACTCCTTCATTAATTTTTTTTGTTTCTCAAAAAAAAAACTTCAACTACAGTGGTACAAGCTGAATTTCTGATTAAAATGGCATTAAATATGAATTAATACAAATTATTTGATCGAGTATTGACTTTTAATCAGGCATTTTAACGACAAATACAGTTTGTTCCACTGAAAACGAGTTTAGAAAAATATTCATGATGTAATTATAATGCTTTATGATAATCATGTTTATGACAGATTTATGACAAGTTATGTTATTTTGGTAATGCCAAGTTGTTGTGACAAAAATGAAGACTGGTTGTGATTTATTTGTTTATATCAAGTCAAAAACTGAAACAATTTCATCTTTGCATTTAAAACTAGACAACTGAGCAAATGACACTTAATAACAGCGATCATAAGCATGCATAAAATCTTATTCACATTCATCCCATGATTATAAAGGTTTCATGACAGTCTTATAAACACCCCTTCAAGTAAAGTGTTACCCATAGGACTAATAAAAAACTAAGTTTTTACATATTTACAGCTGAACATTTACAAAATATCATGATCTTTATGTAATATTCAAATGATTTTTGACATAAAAGGAAAATCAATAATTTAGACCCATACAATGTATTTTGGCTATTGCACATACATAGAAGAGCCAAGCTGCTATTCTCTGCTCCCAGCTCTTTAAACGCATCCGAAATATTTTTGTTGTGGAAAACATTTGTTAAAAGTATACATACCACTTGGTTACACTTGGTTATGATTAAACTAGTGTTTCCAAACCCTGTTCCTGGAGACACACCAACAGTACATATTTTGGATGTCTTCCTTATCTGACCCATTCATGTCAGGTATTGGAGTAACTTCTGATGTTCTGATGTGTGGCTTCAGGTGTGTTTGAGTAGTAAAAGGTTGAAAATGTGTACTGCTGGTGTTCCTTCAGGAACAAGGTAAGGAAAAAACTTTGTATTTACCTGATTAAAGTCAAAATGGAGCTCATTTGTTCCTACAACACCTTCATCACTACTTGTAAGTTCAACTTAAAACTGAATTATTAAAATGGAACTTTTAATTCTAAGTATTTACCCAAGAAGAATTAATAGAGAGGTATGCACTGATGACATTGATGATGTTTACAGGGTGTTGACAGAACTGAGTGAGTTGCAAAGGCATTAAAATGCATAAAGTGGATGTAAAAGGAGAAAGGCTCAGTGAATTGCGGTGTGTTTGCTGGCAGACAGTCAGACAGTGGGTGTCCTGGGGCTGATGTCGAGGTACAAACATTGACCTTTATTGTCCAGATGAGAGGAAATATTAGATTATCACTGACCTGATTCGGCTGCTGACTCGTATCACCTGAAATTAACATCACGAGGATTAAACTAAACAAACAAACATGGAGCATACAAAAGCTCATGTTAAATCTTTAATCATGTTAATCTTTAACAACAATATATATATATATATATATATATATATATATATATATACACACACACAGTTGAAATCAGAATTATTAGACCCCTTTTGATTTTTTTCATTTTTAAAAACATTTCCTTTTTAAAATTATGTTTTACAGAGCAAGGAAATTTTCACAGTATGTCTGATAATATTTTATCTTCTGGAGAATGTCTTATTTGTTTTAATTCAGCTAGAATAAAAGCAGTTTTTAATTTTTTAAAATCCATTTTAAGGTCAATATTATTAGCCCCTTTAAGCAAAATTTTTTTTTCGATAGTCTACAGAACAAACCATCGTTATACAATAACTTGCCTAATTACCCTAACCTGCCTAGTTAACCTAATTAACCTAGTTAAGCCTTTAAACGTCACTTTAAGCTGTATAGAAGTGTCTTGAAAAATATCTAGTCTAATATTATTTACTGTCATCATGGCAAAGATTAATTAAAGATTTATTAAAAATATTATGTTTAGAAATGTGTTGCAAAAAATACTTCTCTCTGTTAAGCAGAAATTGGGGGGAAATAAACAGGAGGGCTAATAATTCTGACTTCAACTGTATATATATATGCATTACATTTGGCCAGCGGAGAAATTAAAATGGTCGTGCCCAACTGAGCCTGGTTTCTCTCAAGGTTTTTTTTTCTTCACTTCTGCCATTAGTGAAGTTTTTTTTCCCTCTCCGCTGTCGCCACTGGCTTGCATGGTTCGGGATCTGTAGAGCTGCGCATCGTTGGATTTGCTCTTCAATATTTGGACTCTCAGTAGTGATTATTAAACCACACTGAACTGAGCTAAACTGAACTGAACTTAAACACTACAAACTGAACTACACTGTTCCTATTTACTGTGACCTTTTATGTGAAGCTGCTTTGACACAATCTACATTGTATAAGCGCTATACAAATAAAGGTGAATTGAATTGAATTTTTAAATCAACAATTGAATACAAGATTTGTTTGATTTTTTTAAAGTCTATTTTAACATTTTATAAAAAATTATAACAAACTGTAAAATGGTTTGCATTTAGATGAATAAATGCTTGATTTTGCCCTTAAAGTCTGAAAGTATAAAAATACCAGTTTCAGTTTTTTTAAATCAGTTTTTAAAGTAAATTATGATTTTACATAATAATAATTTTTTTCATTTTAGTAGATTTAAAGTATAAATAATTTTGCAGTTTTTTTGTCTAATATTGTCTAATATTTTGTGTTATGTCTCTATTTTAGATTTACTGGTTGTTTTATTGTGTAGCTTTAATTGTCAATTTTAATAATTTTTTGTGTGCTGTCTATTTTTAGTTTTTACGGTTTAGTTGTTCATTTTTTTTAAAGTTTAAGTAATTTATTTTTATGAATTATTTTACTTATAATTGACTTATTCTTCATTATTTAAAGCTTAATGTGTGATATATACGTTTCAAACATTTATAGATTTTTAAGTTTTAATCCTTTGTTAACGCTTTAATAGTTTTGCTGTGAGTTTCAGTCATTTTAATACATTTTTTCAACTTTTTTCAGTTACACATTTTAAACTTTACCCTTACAATGATGCAATTTATTTAAATTGATTTATATTTAAAGTTAAAGTTTTAGTCATTTTGTTGTATGTTTCTGTCATTTTATGTGTTTTGTTGTGATATTTATACACTACCTGACAAAAGTCTTATCGAGGATCCCAGTTGTAAGAGTAACAAATAATAACTTGACTTCTAGTTGATCATTTAGAAAAGTGGCAGAAGGTAGATTTTTCTGATGAATCATCTGTTAAACTGCATCTCAATCATCACTAATACTGCAGAAGACCTACTCGAACCTGTATGGACCCCAGATTCTCACAGAAATCAGTCAAGTTTGGTGAAGGAAAAATCATAATGTGGGGTTACATTCAGTATGGGGGCATGCGAGAGATCTGCAGAGTGGATGGCAACATCAACAGCCTGAGGTATTAAGACATTTGTGCTGCCCATTATATTACAAACACAGGAGAGGGCAAATTCTTCAGCAGGATAGCACTCCTCATATTTCAGCCTCCACATCAAAGTTGCTGAAAGCAAAGAAGGTCAATGTACTGAAAGGTCAAGATTGGCCAGCCCAGTCACCAGACATGAACATTATTGAGTATGAAGGAGGAGGCATTGAAGAAAAATCAAAAAACTCTTGATGAACTCTGGGAGTCCTGCAGGAACTTTAATTTCCTTTCCCTTAAATACATTTTTACATAAATTTCTAGTCACTCATTTATTTTAGTACTTAACTATTTTAAACTAAAACAAATATTTCAAATAATTAACCTATTTCTTTCATAAAGGCACACTAAAAACACACACATAAAAAGAAAACATTAATTTAACTAGACGAACTGCTCATTATAGCAAGATATGAGAGCGTATTTAACGTGAGAAAGCTTTACGTGCAGCGTCACAGGAGTCTGTCTGTTGTCAAAGCACATCTACATGTCGAGCTTGAACCTTCAGCACTGAAAGCCAAGCAGTTAATGAACGTGTTGGAGAGAAACAGAGCGAGAGTGGAGCCAGAGGACAGAAACGGAGACTGATTAAATGTGAAAAGCCTCGTCTAATTGCAAAGAAGCTGATCTGACAAATGGATCTGCTTGGTGTTATGATGATCTACATGAGGCTTCAGGGTGAAAGACTTACTCTCTGCTGCGGCACTGATAGACTGGTGAAGAAAACACTGCAGGACTGGTGCGCTCTAACAAACTCCAGCTGAAACAAACAAATGAGCAAAAATACATCATGACCGAATGATTGGACTTAGAGTTAATGGACCCTATCATATACAGCAGAGGTCAAAATGATTAGCCTTCCTGTGATTTTTGTTTTTGTCTTATTCAAATATTTCCCGAATGATGTTTAACAGAGCAAGGAATTTTTCACAGTATTTCCTATAATATTTTTTCTTCTCAAGAAACTCTTATTTGTTTTATTATGGCTAGAATAAAAGCAGTATTTAATTTAAAAAAATAATTTTAAGGTCAAAATTATTAGCCTCCTTAAGCAATTTGTTTGTTTGATTGTCTACAGAAAAAAAACATCGTTATACAATGACTTGTCTAATTAACCTAATTAAGCCTTTAAATTGCACTTTAAGCTGAATACTAGTATCTTGAAAAATATCGAGTAAAATATCATGTAGTGTCATCATCGCAAAGTTAATGAAATCAGTTATTAGAAATTAATTAGTTATTAGACCCTTTTCACTACCCAGTGCCGGGGCGTGAAAGAGTTGCCACCAGGAAGCAAGAATGCAAATTTGTCAAATTCAATAAACTCAATGCCATATCGTTTCATTAAGCCAGCAAGAACATATGATTCACACCAAATAGAAATTTAAGTATTCGTACAAGTATATAACATACAAAGTCAATGAAAGCTTGGTGTCGCGAATGACGCGGAATGTGTGATGCCTTATCGCGAAACACGCAGAATTTGCTTTAATCGTGTGTTTAAAATTTACATCATTCAAAAAAGCATCCCGCGGGTAGCTAATCTAGAGTGAGTGACGCGGTGTTTTAAGTAAGAAAGTAATGGATTACAATATTGAGTTACTTCCCAAAAAATTAACTAGTTGCATTACTTAGTCACTTTTTATGGTAAGTAATACATTACGGTACTGTTGCATTACTTTTTCTGACCTGGCTGAGGCTTAATCTCTTTCAAAACTTGCAGGGTTTTTTTCTTCTTCTTTTTTTGCTTTTTAAAATTTTTTTAATAGAGGAGCTCTGCAATTGACAACATATTGTATAACCTTTATTTACCTTAAAAAAACACAAACACAAAAAAGAATGGATAATGTTATCTTTGGAGAATTAACTAAGCTAAAAAGTAACTTGCATTACATTTTTTAAAAAGTAAATATTTTTACTTTTAATAATATTTTACCCAAATATTATTACTTAATTTTTAAAAGTAATGCGTTACTCGTTATTTAGAACGTAACTCATGTCTTACGTACTTATGTCTATATGTACGCTGTTTGAATTGTCACAGTGATTTAATCATAATATTTTTAATATCTTTAGTAATAATTTGTTCCTTTATGCCAAATTTGACCAAATTTATTTAAACATCAAAATTTTGAATTGTCACCATAATTTACCAACCAAATGCTTAATACCCAATTTAGTGATGTTTATTAGTCATTTTTATTCCTAATTTGCGGAAGAGAAACACTTAAAGTTTTCTTTGCCAATGTCTGTTTGTTTTTTGTTAAAACCGTCACCAAAATTTACAATCAAAACACTATAGCTGTACATTTTACAGCTGTATTTTGTTTATTAGTTTAACTATAGAAAAATACGACTTATGATCACACTTTTACGTTTGATTTTATGCTCATTACTGATAGCAAACGCCACTGTTTATTTGTTTTCACATGATTTTCAATAAAAACATTCTTTAACAATATCTGTTTGTATCTTTGTGTTAATCGTCACCAAAGCCTACCAATAAAATCTCCAAACATCCAATCTAGCGATATTCGTTTCGTACATTTTGCCATCATTTGAAAGAAAACAAATAATACAAAAGTACTTTACTGATAATTGTTTACACTTTACATTTTAATATTTCATCTCTGCTAACCTTAAGTTGAAATTCAAATATCTTTATTGTAATGTCGGTTTCAGGTAGTAAACAATGCAGCTTTACCGAACCAAACTCATTAGTCTCCTATAGATCTCGTAACACCCAAAGGACGCAGATTAAAGGGCATAAATGAGTAGACAGTTCAGCTGGACTCATTTAAAAGGCATTATTCAATCCTCACAGGCGTTACACGATAGAGATTCACTGGTCTAGTTTCCTACTGTGAACACCAGAACAAAACATTACTGCCATTTCTGTCTTAATATCCTCAAGCGAACCGCGAAACCATCATGTTTCCAATCAAACGCGTGATGTTTGGGATGAGATTGTTTTTATAGGTGACTGCACACACACACACACACACACACACACACACGCACACACACACACACACACACACACACACACACACTGTATGTACTGTATATCTAAACAACAAGGTGAAGACTAGTGGAGGTTAAACGTAGAGGTTACGACGCCTTTCAGTTTTCCATTAAGAGAGATTGAGGCTACAGAGAAAAGCAAGGCCGCCGTGAAAACTCTTTTTTTCTGATGTGGACGGACCTGCTTAATAAAACACAGTCTGCTGCTCTTTCAAGAAAAACCATTTGATCCTGATGGAAAATAAAGGGCTTTTCTTTTCTGATCTGTCAAAATGAATTTATTTTCTCAATTCGGCTCTTGTGTAAAGCTGCCAGCATTTACACGCTTCACAGAGAAACTCATACTAATGCTTTTCTCTTATTTGTTGACTTGTTTAGTTGTAAAACTGGTGCTTCATTTTTTAAATCATTCAACTGTATTTTTGATCTATTTCATGCTGTAAACTATGCAACAATGAATCCCTCAAAAAGCAGTTTGATGCTAACTAAATGAATGCTAATTACTGATAAACATGACATACTGTACAAACAGCATACAAAACTGCAGCTCGATTTTGTAAATCACTGCATTGTGCAAAATTACTTCATAATTTAACAACAAACTGTCAAAGATATTGCTGCAAACTTATTTTCATATCGTGCGGTCTGCATAGCAAGCTGTAAAGTAAATTTTTTTTTTGTCAAATTTATTTAGCTACGTGGTATATTAGTTACAAAGTATGTAAATTGTTGTAAAGTTTATAACGTAAAGACATTTGCCATATTTTGTTTATATATTATGGAAATTAAGTTTAGTATCTAAAACCATTTTGCATATTTTGTTTATACTGTATATTAAAGGGGGTGTTTATAATATACAAATCAATGTGTGCTCATGCTTCATTTGTAAAAAATCACGTTGTTTTTTCATATATCTTACTTTGACTATATGAAGCTACTCAGCTAACATGAAAACGACTGTCATATTTTTGTTTTCCTCCAAAAGCCCAGCTCTCAAGTGACTCTGATTGGTCAGCTAACACAATGTGCTGTGATTCGTGGATCGGCTCCACGTCACCCGGAAAAGTGTCACGCCTCTACTAGCAGCACGAGCTGTACTGTGTAAATACTGTCAGTCAGTGTAGCCGTGTCAGTGTGAGCCTGAATTAGACAGAAAATGAAAACAGCTGAACCTCACTCCTGCTCTCTAAAATAACATCTGACAAGTGTCTTTCATATATATTTGGGTTATAAGCATGTGTAAGTAATATGAAAATTTCTTATATCTTTTGCTAGTTTGTTATTTGAGATGTAGAACGTAGGGAAAGCGGCTGCATAAAGAGACACTGCAGCGCTGCTGAAGATTGGGGGTGTTTACAGCGGTTTGACTGATAAATATGAATTTGTAGCCAAATTGTTAGCCGTGCCAAACAGCATTTCCCATTGTTTACATCCTTGTTTAAGTCCTCGCTACAACATACTGGTAACGCTAGACATTATGCATGTAATAGATCAATTTTAACAAATAAAATACTTACAGGTTCTGTCTCACAAACCACAGCTTCTTATAGTTGAAGCTGCTTCTTTGAGGAGTTTTCAGCCGAATCCAGCACTGAACTGGGAGAGAATATGGAAGCTCTCCTTTGTCAAATGCTAGTTATATATTTTTATAGTTCTCTGGAACATAATTATAAATAAATTGTAAGCACTTGTCTCTTTGTGTCGTATCCTTTGAAAGCCCAAATACAGAAACAGAAGAAGCTCTGTGGAAATAGCAGTGTTTGGACGGCATTTTAGCTTTCTCTGCTATAACATTACAGCACCTCTGGCCACGCCTCTTTGCTGCACGGGGTGTGTGCAAGTGGTAAATGCACATAACCTGAAGCACTTGTGATCTCATTAACCCGGATGTATTTTTTTTGTAGTCCCCAAACTTCGTTCGTTGTAGGATTTGCTAAGCTAACTCTGTAAAAGCCAATGTTTCCCTTTTGCATTGAACTTTGAGCGTATTACATTTAGAAATGTTGTTTATGTTCACACAGCTACATTACACATCGACTAAAGTTTGAAATATGGTATCATAGTGGACCACCCCTTTAGTGAATTTGTTCTAAAGTTCACAATGTCAATGCAATTAGCATATTTTGCTTAAATGTTATGTAAATTGTTCTTGTTTACAATGTTAAGCCATTTCGCATGTTTTGTTTATAAAGTATGTGATTTGTTCTAAAGTTTACAATGTCAAGCCAAATTGCAAATTATGTTTATTTATTATGTAATCAGCTCCAAAGTTTACGATGTTGTCAATTAGCATATTTTGCTTATATATTATGTAATTAGTTACAAACTTTAAAATGTCTAGGCATTTTGCATATTTTGGTTATAAGCTAAGTGATTATTTCTTGCAACTGCAAGGGCATCCACCACATAGAACATATGCCAGAGTAATTGGCGGTTTATTCCACTGTGCCGACCCCTGATAAATCAGAGACTTAGCCAAAGGATAGTGAGTGATTTGTTCTAAAGTTTACAAAGTCAAGCCATTTTGCCTATTATGCTTATATATTATGTAATTAGCTCTAAAGTTTACGATGTTGTCAATTAGAATATTTTGCTTATATATTATATAATTAGCTCTACAGTTTACAATGTTGTCAAATAGCATATTTTGCTTATATATTATGTAATTAGCTCTAAAGTTTACGATGTTGTCAATTAGAATATTTTGCTTATATATTATGTAATTAGCTCTAAAGTTTACGATGTTGTCAATTAGCATATTTTGCTTATATATTATGTAATTAGCTGTAAAGTTTACGATGTTGTCAATTAGCATATTTTGCTTATATATTATGTAATTAGCTCTAAAGGTTACGATGTTGTCAATTAGCAAATTTTGCTTATATATTATGTAATTAGCTCTAAAGTTTACGATGTTGTCAATTTGCATATTTTGCTTATATATTATGTAATTAGCTCTAAAGTTTACGATGTTGTCAGTTAGAATATTTTGCTTATATATTATGTAATTAGCTCTAAAGTTTACGATGTTGTCAATTAGCATATTTTGCTTATATATTATGTAATTAGCTCTAAAGTTTACGATGTTGTCAATTAGAATATTTTGCTTATATATTATGTAATTAGCTCTAAAGTTTACGATGTTGTCAATTAGAATATTTTGCTTATATATTATGTAATTAGCTCTAAAGTTTACGATGTTGTCAATTAGCATATTTTGCTTATATATTATGTAATTAGTTACAAACTTTAAAATGTCAATCCATTTAGCATATTTTGGTTATATGCTAAGTGATTATTTCTTGCAACTGAAAGGGCATCCACCACATAGAACATACATGAACAAAACATGCAAATTAGCTTGACATTGTAAACTTTAGAACAAATTACATACTTTATAAACAGAACATGCAAAATGGCTTGACATCGTAAACTTTAGAACAAATCACTCACTATATTTGGCTAAGTCTCTGATTTATCAGGGGTTGGCACAGCAGAATGAACCGTCAAATACTCTGGCATACTGTATATTATGTAAATTGTTCTTGTTTACAATGTTAAGCCATTTTGCATGTTTTGTTTATAAAGTATGTGATTTGTTCTAAAGTTTACAATGTCAAGCCATTTTGCATATTATGCTTATATATTATGTAATTAGCTCTAAAATGTATGATGTTGTCAATTAGCATATTTTGCTTATATATTATGTAATTAGCTCCAAAGATTAAAATGTCAATCCATTTAGCATATTTTGGTTATATGCCAAGTGATTATTTCTTGCAACTGGAAGGGCATCCACCACATAGAACATATGCCAGAGTAATTGGCGGTTCATTCTGCTGTGCCGGCTGCTGATAAATCAGAGACTTAGCCATTGAGTCATTTGTTCTAAAGTTTACAATGTCAAGCCATTTTGCATATTTTGTTCATATATTATGTAATTAGTTCTAATTTACAATGTCAAGCCCATTTGCATATTTTGCTTATATATTATGTAACTGGTCCTAAAGTTTACAATGTTAAAACATTTTGCATGCTTTGTGTACATAGCATGTTAATTGTTGGAAATTTTATAATATCAAGCCATTTTGCTAATATTTTTTTATATATATTATGTAATTTGGTCAAAATTTCATGATGTAAAGCCACTTTGTTTATACACCATTTTGCTTTTATTATAGTTCATATTCTATGACAATAAACATATCTTGTGCAATCAAGTAAATTGCCAACCTTTATATTTAAATACTACTTTTGGATATACACAGTAAAAACAGCTTAACATTGTAAACCGTAATGTTTACAACATGTTTAACAACCAATTTTACATGATGATCAGCAAACGTTTTACAACATTAAAGACTGTAGTATAAAAACAATTGTAAACTGCTATTTTACAGCTATATAAATTGTAAAATATGCCTATACAGTTTTTTCAGTGTTTCCTCCAGTGTTCTGTGCTGTATGTGTATTTTGCTCCTCAGTATTGACTTGAGGTTTATTGGAGTTAATTGTGTTGTGCAGGGAAATGGTTTAATCCTCAGCTGATGTTGAGCGAGTGAAGCGCAGGTCATTGATCGTCCTCCAGGGTCACGGATCTTCTGGCTGCCAGATCGATGTCCGTTTCAAGGGCGAAGGTGGGACTCGATAACGGTTTTCTCCTAAATCCACAGTCTGCTGGTCTCCATCAACAAGTGCTGATAAACAGATAGATTCAGAAGAGGGATTTGCAAGGTCAAATTTGCAGAAAAGTTTTGCAAACAAAAGGTTTCAGATCCATATTGGTTTGCATTTGTAATCATGACACCATGACTTATGGTCAATATGTAAAGTTTACAAATAATAAGTAAAATTTATTGCCAATTTATATATTTCACATTAATGATTGAGCAAAATATTTCTATAAAAATATTTTAAAAATGTATTTAAATGTTTTTATTACATTTTTTACTTAATATTTGATGTAACACAACGTGTGTACTGTACAATTTGTCTTCACCGCTTCTGTCATCATGAATGTTTGTTTTCCACATCCTCTGACTTTTGTCCTGGTCTCTTTGTGCTTCCTTGAGCCTGTGAATAAGGGGGAAAAAGAAAGATCTACATTAGGCTGATTTTGTTTGCACAGGTGTCGTTGACTTTTGTTAAGTGATTCACATGTTTGTACAAATGAAACAGGTGTGCTCACAATGCCAATGTGGCCGTTTATGGGAAGTTCGACAAAAGGAAAGCATGCAAATGGCGTTAAAGCAACAAGAACGTTTATATTACTGTAGCAAAAAAATCCCATGTAAACAATCAGCCAATAGTTTTGTTTCCATTTCAGTACTTTAAATTATGCACATTTTGAGTAGATGGAAAATGGTGCGTAAAAATGACCAAGTCTCTCTCTCTCTCTCTCTCTCTATCCATCCATCCATCCATCCATCCATCCATCCATCCATCCATCCATCTATCTATCTATATCACAATTTGGACTTTTCAAGAATTGCGTCTGCAAATTATAACTTTTAAATTGCGATAAAGAAAACTGGTATATCACAAATCTGAGTTTCTCTCTGGCAATTAAATTGTTTTGCTTTATCACAACGTTATATCTTGCCGTTTGAAATTGAAAAC
The DNA here is from genome assembly GCF_903798145.1 of Danio aesculapii. Lineage (NCBI taxonomy): Eukaryota > Metazoa > Chordata > Actinopteri > Cypriniformes > Danionidae > Danio > Danio aesculapii. The sequence goes on along the minus strand of NC_079456.1, from coordinate 13,271,938 downwards.
TAGCATTTTGGAGTTTTTTTTTTTATTTCTCTCTATAACTCTTGAGATAAAAAAGTTAAAATAGCAAATTAAAAACAATTGGGATTTTTATTTTCCAAGTCTAAGACAAAAGTTATAACTGCGAGATATAAAATTCGCAATTCTGAATTTAAATTGGGTTTATATCTCACAATTCTTACATACATTTGCGACTATATCTTGTGATTTTTAACTGAACAAAACGTTTTTCTTGCAATTCCAAGTTTACGTCTTGCGATTTTTACTTTGTCAAAATGACAATTTTATATCTCGCAACTTCAACTGATAAATTCGCAAGGTGCAAGGTAAAGAAAGGATTATGATAAATAAAATTGTGAAAATAAAGCAGCAATTTAGAGGAAAAAAAAGAACTCTATCTTGCGATTTTTGACCGATATTTTGACTGAAAAACTTTGTGAGTTTATATATTTAAGTATATTCTAAGACAATGGTTACCCAGCAAACAATTTCATGTTTAATAGATGTCTAGTAGACAGTGTAAACAAAGGCTAAACTTGGGCAGTCAGTGAAAATCTAATAGATATCTAAGAATAGCCCAAAAATAGACTAGTCCTCAAATAGACAGATCAGACATACAGTAATTTATATGTGTAGTCATTTATTTCTGTTTATTTTTTTCACTAGTCTCGTTTTGGCCTATTCTTAGGCATCTATTAGATTTTTACTGACAACTCAAATTTAGCCTTGTTTTAGTCAAGACGACTATGTTTAGATGTTTTGATTAGATATCTATACAAGGTTTCCACTCTTTCATGAACAGCAGATTCAAGGACTTTTTAAAGCACCATTAATTTTAAATCAAGCACATTTGTATTTCATACCCCCAGCATATAGTGCCATGAAAGTCCTTACTATACTTAAAATTCCACTTACACTTAATATGTACATTAAAATGTCATAGTAATGATAAACAGTCATGTTCAAAGAACTTCAATACATTTAGTTAAATTCTATACTGATAATATTCAAATATGATCTCTGAAATATTGATAAAATGTGCATTATGTGTCATGATTCTTGTGCAAGGTTTAAATTTAAGTCTTTTTAATTAAGAATTTCTCAGCTTTTTGATTCAGTTTCTGAAAACAGAACAGTACAATTGTTGAAATATCACTATAAACTTTAAATTCAAGCACTTTTCACTTTGTGTTTGTTTTTTTAATAACTTCCCAGGCATTAAGTTCATGTGTCTAAAATTCAAGCATTTTCAAGTACTTTCAAGAAGTGTGGGAACCCTGTCTATTAGACATCTTTTAAAAACAAAAATACTTGCTGGGTAGAATTATGAGATACGAACTTTGAAATGTAAGTTTAAATCATGAGATACAATTTTCTTTAGTTTATATCATACAGTAAGAATTGCAATTCTTTTCTCCTTGAACCGAACTCAACTGAAATGCATTCTTATTATTTTGAGTTAATAATTCAAAACATATTGGGGCAAAAATCCATTTTGTGAGATTTTTTCTAAAATACGCTGCCCAGATTTATAGAATTCATTGAATAAATTCATTGAACTGCAATAAAAAAATTGGAAAACTGGACTAACCAGAGGACCAGTCATATCGACATCGCACATGACATATCAAGGACCAGTCATGTGCGACATTGTTTAAGTGTCACATTGTTTAAGTGTTTTAAAAATGACTAACCAAAGTCTGAAACCTAAATAATTAACGACATTTCCTCTGGAAACTGAATTACACAGTAGTGTGTCCTAAACATAAAGCTAACCTAAACACATTTATAATGGAGAAGAATAGAGCTACAGCGGTTTCCCTGGTTGCAGCAATCCAGATCCATTGTTACGACTGCTAATTTATGCCAGTTTCTCAAAAAAACTGTGCTTTATCATAAACTATTTCCACAGTATTCCACATAAAATTTATTACATCCATTTTACACTACTATTTCCAGTTTACTACAGTCCAACTAAAAGAGTCTACTGGGATGCAAAACTCATGATTCCAATAACACCAAAATTGCCTCCTTTTATTCACCCACAGTAATTGCAGAGAGAAAAAAGCAAATCAAGTCAGTCCACACATCCGTGCACTAACATGCAATTATTTTGAGTCTCAGAAGAGCTCTCCAGTTTCCATTTCTCTAATTGTCAGCCGTGTGTTTGTCCTGCGCAGCGGTGCATTTGGGAGCGGTTAGTAGACAGGTGAAAGACTCTCTGAGGGATGAAGAACAAGACACGGCTTGGGACGCGGAGATGAAGCAGAGGGTCAAGGACTTGAAGATGAAGATGATGATGATGGAGAATGAGAGAAAACACTTTTAATGATGAGGCAGATACTGGAAAAAACCTGCTGTGATCTAGTCATATTTTGAAGTCTCTGAAATAAGATGGCAATACGAGGCCATGTTTTGAACTTATTATAAATATGTGAAAACAGCTAAAAAAATAAGAAAAGAAAAGCAAAAACCCCAAAGTGGCTCAATAACATTTAGATCTGGTGGCTGTGCAGGCCATGGGAGATGTTCAACTTTCATGTTCATCAAACTACTCTGTCTCCATTATCATGTTCATTATCATCTTAATATCCAGCACCGCCTTCAGGATACAAACTTTGAATCATTGGGTGCGCATGGTCCACCAGAATGGTCCGGTAGTCCATGGCCATCTAACACAAGTATTGGGCATAGTAAATGCCATGATATTGCAGCCCAAACCATCACTGATCCACCCTCATGCTTTACTCTGGGCATCAACAGTCTGGGTGACACACTTCTTTGGGGCTTCTCCACACCGTAACTCTCCCAGATGTGGGAAAGTCAGTGAAGGTGGACTCATCAGAGAACAATACATGTTTCACATTTGAAACAGCCCAAGATTTTCACTGCTGCACCATTGAAAAAGACGTTTGGCACTGGCACAAGCGACCAAATATTGGCTATATCACCTGTTGATCGGTCTGTGCAAGAAACTGAACATTATTTACATTATTAATACTTTAAATCCTTGAAAAATAATCATGCGCATTATGAGCAAATGAATTTTTTGAAGTATATATGCCTAAATAAAATAAATTAATTAAGTAAAAGCTTAAATATATCCTTGTCTTGTATTAAATGTGTCAGTTTTCTCTTTCTTTGAGTACAAAAAGGACCTCACACAATAAAATCACACAAGTATGAAACTGTGTTTACCTTCGGGCTCTGTGATGACCTTGTCCAATACAGACGTGACTCTTGCTCACGCTGTCCATTTGAGGCATCTTGGGACATCTCTGTGTGTGTGTGTGTGTGTAAAACCTTTTATTCCTAACATTGTGGGCACCAAATGTCCCCTCAAGTATAGCAATAACAGTCCATTTTGACCTTGTAGGGACATTTTGTGGTCCCCATAAATAAAACAGATCATAAATAACACAACGAAGAAATTCGAAACTGTAAAGATGCATATTGTTTCCTGTGAGAACTAGATAAGGGGTAAGGTAGGGGATAGAATATACAGTGTGTACGGTATAAAATGTATTATGTCTACGGGAAGTCTCCATAAAGATATATGTACACGTGTGTTTGTGTGTGTTCAGGCGTTCTCCTCACTCACCTGTCTACTGAAATAACTGTGTGTGATGTCTGTGGTCACTGAAGGCACTCAGACTCGTCCTGCGTCAAACCCTGCAGACTGCTGCCATCAGAAAAAACTGCCCTGTCGACACAATAACACACAAACACAAACTGAATTAAACATCTCCACAGTCTACAGTCTTGTGCAGTTCTAAAGTATTATGATGGTAATGCTGAAGCATAGTACCTTAATTAATCACAAGGTGCTTAAATTCACCATACTATGATATTTCCAGTACATACTTGTACAGTTTACAGTACTTACTGTACAAAAACACCATAGCATGTCTATTCATTCATTAATTTTCCTTCAGCTTAGTCCATGATTGGGGTTGCCACAGAGGAATGAACCACCAATTATTCCAGCAAATGTTTTACGCAGCGACTCCCCTTCCAGTACTGGGAAACACCCATACACTCTCGCATTCACACACAAACTCATACACTACGGCCAATTTTGTTTACCCAATTCACCTGTACCGCATGTCTTTAGACTGTGGGGGAAACTGGAGCACCCGGGGGAAACCCCCGTGAACACAGGGAGAACATGCAAACGCCACAAACATATGCCAACTGGCCCGGCCAGGACTCGAACCAGCAACTTTCTTGAGACCGTGCCACCCATAGTATGTTCATATGTTTAAAAATTCTAAATCTAATATTATTGTTCTAATTTGTATGCTATTATAATGACATAGCAAAATACACTCACCAGCCACTTTATTAGGTACACCTTACTAGTACCGAGTTGGACCTCCTTTTGCCTTCAGGACTGCCTTAATCCTTCATGGCATAGATTCAACAAGGTACTAGAAATATTCCTCAGAGATTTTGGTCCATATTGACATAATATCATTATGCAGTTGCTGCAGATTTGTCGGCTGCACATCCATCATGTGAATCTCCCATTCCACCACATCCCAAAGGTGCTCTATTGGATTGAGGTCTGGTGACTGTGGAGGCCATTTGAGTCCTGTGAACTCATTGTCATGTTCAAGAAATCAGTCTGATATGATTCACGCTTTACTACATGGCGCGAATTGTAGCCTCAGTTTCCTGTTCTGAGCTGACAGGAGTGGCACCTGGTGTGGTCTTCTGCTGCTGTAGCCCATCTGCCTCAAGATAGTCTTCTGCAAACCTCAGTTGTAACGTGAGGTTATTTGTCTACATGCCTAAATGCATTGAGTTGCTGCCATGTGATTGGTTGATTAGAAATTTGAGTTTACGAGCAGTTGGATACTTAAATAACTACTCGTTACAACCGAGGTATGCAAAAGAGCATCTCTGAACGCACAACACACTACTGATGGCTACTTCCAGCAGGATAACATGTTATGTCATAAAGCTCGAATCCTCTCAGACTGGTTTCTTGAACATGAGTTCACTGTACTCAACTGGCCTCCACAGTCACCAGATCTCAATCCAATAGAGCACCTTTGGGATGTGGTGGAACGGGAGATCTGCATAATGGATGTGCAGCTGACAAATCTGCAGCAACTGCGTGATGCTATCATGTCAATATGGACCAAAATCTCTGAGGAATATTTCCAGTACCTTGTTGAATCTATGCCACGAAGGATTAAGGCAGTTCTAAAGGCAAATGGGGGTCCAACCTGGTACTTGTAATACTACTAGTACCTGATAAAGTGGCCGGTGAGACTATTTAAAATATGTCCTGATGTTTCTTTGTAAATAATTTCAAAATTATAGCCTATTTAGCCTTTTCTTTTTCAAAGTGTTCATCTAATTGAGTTTTGTTTACATTTTTTACTGCAGACTAAAGAGTATAGTCATTTTTGAGTCATTATATTTTAACTTTCACTTTCATTTGAATCTTTTTCTCAATATTTAAATAAATAACAATAAATAGAAGAAAACAAAGTAAGACTAACCTTATTAAATATTTTATTTCTGTAAATGTTAGTTTTTTTCCAGGTACCAAAACTTTACTTTTCTTTTTCATGATTTTAGTTTTGCACACTAATCCCCGATGCTTAAAAATATACAGTGCTAGCATTAGCCTATTAATATTATTCTGCCTTATCATTAGCATAGATTAGCATTCACCTAAAGCACACGTTATACGAAAAAGAAACAGTTATGTTGATTTTAAATTTACAATCGATAAACCAATCGGCTGAAGAATGATTCGTTCGTAAGCCTTCGTTTGTCGTTCCATTAAATAGCACTTTTGTCATTATTGGTACCTGTAGCATTAAAGCATTGTGTGACTTTTCGCCTCAGGCCGGCCCTTTACTCTTCTAGTTTGTTTTCTCACATCTTGAAAATGGGATTAAGCTTCATTTAATCCTTCATTGAAACCTCCAACCATTCAAAACCCTCGAATTAAATGGCACACAAACTGGAAAAGCTGCTCGCGCTTGATCAAACACAAATGACTTTGACTAGCACGAGTTTCAGATGGCAATTCATTTATTACCTCGTATCTCTCTTTTTTATGAGGTAATTTGGTTTCTGTTGTATATAGAGCGAATAATTTGACAGGCAGGCGACTGTCTTTCGATATTGCAGGGACGTTTACATTGTGAGATGTGTTTTAGCCACGGATAATTTCCATTTGAGTCCATTAAGTCACGGACCGGCGCGCAAACCCCTGCTGTCAGAGCGGCTGTTGGAGATGAAAACATATCCTCTGTATCCTTAATGAAACGCATTTAAATGAGTCATTTATCAGGGCAGAAACACAGCTGTTCACCACCACCAGCACCAAGATCTTCATCTCACATCTAAATTGAAAAAAGAGAAACGATTTTTGTGTTATTTGTTCAGTTTGCGGTTGTTTCATTGCAAAATGGGGTTAATTATGAAGCTATAGCTAATGTGTTGGAATGTCATGGTATTTGTAGAGTAAAATTAATTTATTACTTAATGAACGAGTTATAACAAAGAGTTTTGGTCTTGGATGCTAATTGGTTGGTTAAACAATACATAATGGTTAAATCACTTTTGCCAGATTTTCCCCCTGATAATCCATTAAATACCGTTCACTTAACATGCTAGTTAAGGGTTCAATTTCTATTATTTATAATCTGATGATAAATCAGACATCATCCCCATGGATAACATTAAAAAAGCCTGGGAGGAGGACCTTGGTAGTCCACTTTCAGATGATATGTGGAATGGCGTTCTCAGTCAGGTTCGCTCATCTTTAGGGCGATATTACAGCTTCATACTCCACTACTCTACATTAAAATTTACACTGGTAGCAAAATCTAATGGGTAGCATATTTCGTCATCAAAATGCGCTATCTACTTTTTGAGACAGAACACCAACAGAATTGATTTGTGACATTGAAGCCACTTGTGACATTATTTGGAATCGCTCTAAGACTCATGTTTATGTCAAAGTGTAAGATCCATGCCTTCACTACTTTAGCGCGCAGAGCAATTCTGCTTCACTTTTATTCAATAGACCAGAGAGATAATGTCTTGTCTTTACCTTGAAAAAACTAAATACACTTTAAGAGGATCGTGTAAACAGCTCTATAAGATATGGCCCCCTTTTATTAATTATGTTGACCACATTAAGTAATACCCTAAAATATATATATGTATATTTATATTATTTATATTTATAATATATAATAATTATTATTATTATCATTATTAACAGTGCTATGTTTCTCCAAATACTTGTAATTTTAGACTGAAGTAATTGACAGCTATATTTTGTTCTATTCTTGGTAAGGGTTATAGGGTTTGTGAATCGATATATTTGAAAATTAATAAAACATATTCAAACACAAACAATACATAATAAGAGGATTTATTATGTGAAATAGAATATTGATTTGATTAAAAATTGTGTTTGTACTGTAGCAAATGTTATATGTACTACATGTACGAATATATATGCACATATATAATACACATATACAATGATCAGGGTAATGCTTATTTAACCAATAGTGAGGTAAAACTGATAAATACCTATGAATATAAATCATACCCATAAATTATACATCATAATCTTCTATCATATTTTGTATGGTGAGGGTCTTACAAAGAAAATTTAGAGATAATTATTACATCAATGCAAATTTGTCCCCGGAGCGGTCCAGCAGTCAAATCAGGTGAATATTTAGTTTTAAAAATGAAATAGTGTCTTATTTATTTTTAGTTGTAAATTCATTTTAAGCAAACAAATCTTTTAAATATGTAACAATTGCTTTACGATAAATTGTAGCAAATGAGATTGAGTGATTATGATTTTTCCCATAATCGAGCAGCCCTAATATATATATATATATAGCCCATATATATATATATATATATATATATATATATATATATATATATATATATATATATATATATTAGGGCTGCTCGATTATGGGAAAAATCAAATCGTGATTACAATTATGACCAAAATAATTGTGATTATGATTTTCCCATAATCGAGCAGCCCTAATATATATATATAGCCCTAATCTATATATATATATATATATATATATATATATATATATATATATATATAAATCACGATTATTTTGGTCATAATTGTAATCACGATTATTCAAAATGATTATCAGTTAAAGTAAAAATTATTCACCCTCCTGTGAATTTTTTTATATATATATATTTGCCAAATGATGTTTAACAGAGGAATTTTTCACAGTATTTTCTTTAATATTTTTTCTTCTGGAGAAAGGCTTATTTTTTTTTTCAGATAGAATAAAAGCAGGTTTAAATATTTTGAAACCTATTTTAATAGCTCAATATTATTAGCCCCTTTAAGCAACATATATATTTTTGATTGTCTGCAGAAGAAACTACTGTTATACAATGACTTGCCTAATTACACTAATTAAGCTTTTGAATGTCACTTTAAGCTTTTACTAGTATCATGAAAAATATCTGGTAAAATATAATGTACTGTCATGCAAACGTTACATTACAGTACATGCTTTTAATCATTTTCACGTGGAACTGAGCTTTGCAGAGCAACAAATGTGTTCAACTGGAAAGGGGCGGTATATGATGCAATAATCGTTTATCTCGATTAATGGCTTTTCATAATCGTTAGAAGCCAAAATCGAAATCGAAATTTCGATTAATTGCACAGCCCTAATATATATATATATATATATATATATATATATATATATATATATATATATATATATATATATATATATATATATATATATATATATATATATATATATATAAAATAGTACAAAGGGTGCATTTTTGGACTGTTGGGCCCCAGGCTGGAATTGCTTAGGGCCCCCAAATCACTAAATCCGCCCCTGACAATGACATCACCTTTTTACTATTTAACTCTAGACAAACTATGCTTATATAAAATACCTTTAATAATAATAATAATAATACAGTAATTCCTTACATTTATATAGAACTTTTCTGAACACTCAAATCACTTTACACATTTTTTAGAGGGAATCTCCTCACCCACCGATCCACGTGGATGATGCAACGGCAGCCATATTGCGCCAGATCGCACACCACACACCAGATGATTGGTAAAGAGGAGACAAAATCATATGGGGATGGTTAGTAGGCCATGATGGACAGAGGCCAGTGGGCAAATTTGGCCAGGATGCCGGGTTTAAACCTGGGATTTTTTACGAAAGAGTCAAGATCCCAGTTTAACGCCTCATCTGAAAGACGGCGCTCACTGAGCAGTATCGAGTCCCCATCAATATACTGAGGCGTTAGGACCTACACAGACCATAGGTTGAGTGCCCCCTGCCAGCCTCACTAACACCACTTCCGGCAGCAACCTAGCTTTCCCATGTGGTCCCCCATCCAGGTATGGGCGCAGCCCTGCTTAGCTTCAGTGGGCGACCATGTGAGAGCGTTGCAGAGAGCTAGCTGCCGACAACTTTAACTTTAACTGTTAAAAGCTATTAGTTACTTGTTAATTAGTTAAAGTTATTAGTAACTAATAATATAATGAACTGTAAAAAATCCTGGTTGCCTTAAATTTTTTCACTGAATCAAATTACCTATAGAACATATATTATGTTGAATTGACTTAAAACAGCTTGCGTAACTTACAAAATTAAGTTAGAACATGATTACCTTAATAGTTTAATAAGGTTAAAATGACCTAAAACATATGCTGTCAGGACTAATTGATCATATAATCTTTTCCAGCAACTATTAACCTTAACTTTTCTGATTTTGATTGTAATGCAATAATGTGCGCCTTCTGTAAAGCTGCTTCGAATAATTATTGTGAAATGTGCTATGTAAATAAACTTGAATTGAATATATAATACAGTATTCACATGTACATACATTTTACAACACTTTATAAATCACAAAAAACATAAATACATATAAATAATAGATAGTAAAATCAAGATATAATATCAGTCCTAAAATATATATATATATCAATAAACTAAATATCCACAATTTGATTAGATTTTTCTTTAAGCTTGATTTATATTATAATAATTGATCAGTGTAGCAGAGCGTGTCTTTGAGCACAGATCTTGTTATTGTTGTAGTTATCAGTTAAATTCCAGTCACACTCGGCTGCTGTGTTTCTCACCTCAGGCGGTTTCTGCACTGAGAGCAACTCTGGACGAACCGACCTGCGGGTTTGATCTCTACAGATCTGCCACATACTGTTTGACATCATGTGACACCTGCTGAACCACTGACAGGTGTGTGCGTGTCTGCAGGTGTGTGTGTGTGTGTGTGTGTGTGCGTGCTTGTGTGCATGTGCGTGGTTGTAGGTGTATGTTTGTGTGTGTGTGTATCTTTGTGTTAGACACACACAGTGCATGTGTATCTGCACGTGTGCCTGTGTGTTTTTGTCTGTGTGTGTTTGTTTATGTGTTTGTTTGTGAATGTGTGTCTCTTTTTAGTGTGTGTGTGAGCATGTGTGTACTTGCATATGTGTGTGTGCATGCTTGTGTGTGTGTCTGTGTGCGCGCACAATCGAATGCATCTGTGTTCCTTTGTGTGTAAACGTGTGTATCTGCTTGTGTGTTTCTTCTGTTTGTGTGTGTGTGTGCGCATGTATGTTTATTTGTTGTTTGTGTGTTTGATGTATGTGTGTTTGTGTGTGTTTTATCTGTGTGCATGTGTGTACTTGTGTATGTACGCACAAACGAACGTGTTTCTGTGTGTGTGTGTATCTGCATGTGTTTGTCTGTGTGGATGTGTAACTGTGTGTGAGTTTCTTTGTTTTTGTGTCTTTCTGTTCATGTGTGTGTTTGTGTACATATTTGCATGTGTGTACTTTTAAGTGAGTGTGTGTCTGTAATGTATGTACGTGTGTGTGTTTGTCTGTTGTTTGTGTGTGCATGCTTGTGTTTGTGTGTCTCTTTGTCTGTATGCATTTGTGTGTACGTGTGTGCATGTGTTTGTGTAGGCATGTGTTAATTTGTGTGCTGTGTGTGTGTGTGTGTGTGTGTGTGTGTGCGTGCATGACCTATAAACCTCCGCATCTCTGCCTGTGTTGTGATGTTGAAGGTCAGGTTGGGGTGCGAGTGTGTTAATGATGTGTGTGTTCATGTCTTCATGCCCTGAGGATTGACTCTCACTTCTCTCTCAGCTTTTTGATCTCTGCTTTGGGTTTCAGGTCAAAAAAGAAAAAATACTGAAATGTGTGCAAATAGATGTAAAGCCCTGTGCATTTGTAGACGCAACAAAAAACAACATCAGACAAAACAAAAACAAACCCAACAGGGCTGATTCACTCAGATTGTGTTAGTAAATATTCAGCTCTGTGATCTTGGTTTCATTTGACAGAATCTGCATAGATGAACTACAGCCAACACACAAATGTAAATGTTTCTCTATGGTAAAAATGTATGTGGCAGTGATGTTTTTAGTATGTAGTTAATTTTCTATTTACATATGCACTCACCGGCCACTTTAACGAGCAGTTGGATATGTGTACCTAATAAATTGGCCGGTGGCAGTAAAATCTATATTAAAGGTGCAGTAGGTGATTGTCTTCAGAAACATTTTTTGTCGTTCTGCTCGAAAGTCTCTTCACATTCCAATAGTACTGATTAAAGTAAATGATCTAAATGTATTTCTATGCATTTTTATATTCTGGGTAAGGCATGAAACTAAAAAAGTGTTCATCCAATTAAAATAGTGTCGGGCCAATTCCCTAAATTCTGATACATAGCTCAAACTGTCTGTCAGCAAATGCAGATTTGAACTACTGAGCACCTGTTTGTATGCGGCTCTACCGTTTGTGCATACACATGCTGCACATTCACGAGAGAGAGAGAGAGAGAGAGAGAGAGAGAGAGAGAGAGAGAGAGAACGAGCACGAGAGCGGTAAAAACATGCTGAATCTAAACTTTTTAAAATCCTGAATCAGTATTGGAGTTACTTATGCACACTGGAGGAAGGACGACACCATGGCTAAAGTATTTCTTTTAGACAGGTAATGTTATGTTTTAAAACTATTTTAGTCACGCAGAGCTGATGTAGATTTTGTTGTTTTACGAATGGGTTATATGCACAGAAGTGTTGTTCAGCCACTGAAATCTCCTGCCGAAAGATTGATGTGACTATTTTCTGTTTCATAAGGGCCTTTTACAGCATCAATAATGTAGATTTTATTTAGTTTAACAACAAAACACAAGTAAATAGCCTGCTTTACTGAGCTGTAGAATATATTTATATTCACATTGGTTCATTTTTGAACAATGACAATCTGTGACGCGTTCCCTATATTGTTTATCGCTGCTCTGAATATTCGGTCAGAAATAGCATGTAAGTATGTCTTAGAAATGAGTGTAATAATGAGTGTAATTCCTGCACGCCGCCGGCCAAGCTTTAGCTCAACACATGAGAGAGGGTTCTGCTGTCATCTTTAAGGTGCACGCGCTTGTGTTTTCAGGAGGCGTGGCTTTGGACGGCAGGGGTATTTCAGAGATTTATGCTAACAGGCTAGCATTGTGGCAGATCACCTACTGCACCTTTAAATATAGATATATTGAGGAAACCATGACTGACATAGGTACACAGACAAATATAGCTATATTAAATATAGGCCCTGGGTGGAATTTTGATGTTTATCTTGTCACAACATGAAGAAAAATACTTTAAAAACGTAAACACTATCATTTAGCTACTGAAACTAAGCACGGACGCAAATTAATGGTTAAATTTATATTTTTTCTATTGAATTTATAATTTGGCTTATAGCTATAGGCTAAATATAAATAGTAGGCATATCTAATATTTACAGTGACTGCACTGTAAAACATTGTAAATTGTCTATCTTTGGGTGTGAATCTACAAAACAAGTGTTAGCATTAGCATTTCTATTACGATATTCATACAGCACCTTCAAAGGCTCAATAACGCATTGCCGTGTGTTCTTGTAATTCAGCAGCTGAATTTCCATAATGTGAGGTGAATTATGGTCATAACCGAGTCGTCTTGAAGAACCGAGTAACATTTCAAAGGGCATTTATTAACCAGTTCTCGATAGCCGGCAGCTATTTCATATAGAAAATACCGCTTATCACCCCAACGCAGACCTGGCCACTCTTGCACATGCACTTATACCGCTGCTAGACGCCCCGGAGAAAATGTAAATGTACCCGTCTTAATTTAATCTGCAGCAGCATGTGGCATTTATTCTGAAAACAAAGCAAACTGAAAGGGGGAAATGCTCTGATTTTATTAAAGCGAGACACTACAGGCAAAAACAATGTGTTTTTTGTTTCTGTGCATCTGTCAATTTTGAGATTCTAGGCATTTTGGCTAATTTTTTCACACTAATGTAAGGAAAACATCACTTAAACACATAATTTACAGTTTTATTCATATCTGTATATATTACTAAGGGATTTTACAAAGAGATTAGTTCAGAAATACCTAAGTTTCCCATAAATTACACAGTAATAAAAAGAGATTCCCAAAATACTCTTCTGTAAAAATCTTTGACTCTGACATGTCAAAAAAAATGACCTTGACTTCATTTAGTGTTTTTTCTTTTTGGTAAGAAATATATGCAAATAAGCAGATATTAAATTAATTATTGTGTAACAAAAATTAATTAATACAAATAATAATTTTAAGGTAATTTCTAAATTAGGGTATATTTACTGTAATAGATGATAAAATGATTCAGAATAATGACTTGCACTTTCCGTGGACAGGTGCAATCCAAAATGTTATTTCTTAAATTATTAAACAAATACAAAATGTAAACATTAAATTTTGAGTCGTAAAATTTTTTTTATTTCTGTTTGGAACAGAAAGTGTTATAAATATTTTAAGACCGTTTTAAGATTTTTACATAGTTGTATGCAAATTAGAACATATTTACTTAATACGTCATTTGCATATTTATAGTAACATTCTACTAAACTTTCAATACAAATAAAATGTTTGTAATTTTAATATAATTAAGGTCACACTTTAAGTGTCAGTTAAATGTCTGTTGAAGGAGCAGTATCAACAGATATTAAGCAGACAGTCTACTAATACTCCAATGGACCATCAAAATAAAGTGTTACCATAATTAATCATTGGGCAATATGGCAAAAGTGCAATCTCGATAAATCTTTTCCATATTGAACGATAATAATATATATTTCGATACAAGTTGTTAATGCTTCCAGATTTAAAAGACTACCCCAAAAATTACAGAAGCAATAAAAATTAGAGGGTCTATTAAATGGCATAACATATTTTCGGCTGATAAATTTATAACTAAATATCTGTATAAATAACTAAGGGATTTTAGAAAGGGATTAGTTCATAAATAGCTAGGTTGGCTTCTTATTTACAACATTTTGACATTTTTCCCTAAATTACATAGTAAAATAAAGAGATTCCTAAAAAAAAAAAAGAAAAGACAAAGCCATTGAGCTCGACTTCATTCAATGTTCAGATTTTTGTGTAAGAAATATATGAAAATGAGCGGTTATTAAATGATTATTTTGTAACAGAAAACAAAAAGAAACGGCTTAAAATAATAGATTTAATAGATAAAATAATCCAAATAATTTCTATTTGGAACAGAGTATTATAAATAGTTTTAAAGGTTGTTTTCAGATTTTTGCGATAGTTGTATGCAAACTAGAACATATTTACTTAAACAATGCCTCATTTGCATATTTCAATATAGCACTCAACTAAACTTTCAATTCAAAAAATGCTTGTAATTCCTAATACAATTATTGAACTGATTGTATAAATAACCCCAACCCTTGTCTTAGTCTGCATGAACCAAAAGTTGTTGCAGATATTTATCATTTCAGTATGTTGCCACATTTCCAACTGAAACGGAATATTGAGTAGGGGGTGGAGTTTTACTTCTGTGCTCCTCCTCTCATCTTTCACTTACAGCAAACTAACGTTTGAAGGGGTGTGGCTAAGCATATTTCGCCCAAGCTATCAAACTGACATGATCAGAGAAGAACTGATGTTCAAAATCAGAGACAAATGATCAGATTTGATCAAAGATTACTAAAAACAAACTTATTCAGTGTATTAACTTGCAGAGAGTAATAGCTCACTTTAAATCTAATGACATGCTCTAGCAAAATAAACATTGTAAATTCTGATTTCATGCCATCTTTTAAGTCTGGTCTAACTCCCAGCTTTAAGAAATTACGATCAATGTTCTGCAGCGCTAGCACATTTTACGAGACGTTTGGATGAAATAAAACAACCCGCCAGAGGATGTAAACATATATTTAATCTATATTTTTTTTCCAAATCCATCACCTCACATCTTTCACCAACCACTGTCCAACCTTGTGTGTGTGTATGTGTGTGTGTTTGCCTTTGCACAAACCCCATGAGCCTCCAGCTGTCGCATCCATCTCTGTCAGGACTAATTATTGGCCCGCACTTTTCTGCAAACACACAGCTAGCTTCAGTCTCTCTCTCCCCCTGAGATCGTTCTGTCCCGTTTTGAGGTCACAGCGGGCATCTTTAGTTTTAACAGCCCCTCTCTTTATGTCTTGTGACCTTCAGGGGTCATGAGGATGCATTTATAGACCTGTACAGTATTTCACACCATTTAAGTGCACTTCCGATGTCAGTCAAGGTTTCCTCGGACAAATATTGTCATCGTTCAGTTTCATGTGACGGTTTCCTGAATAAATAAAGGTCTGATATGATTCATCAAGGTAAATTTATCAAGACCCTTAAATAATAATAATAATAATAATAATAATAATAATTGTTATTATTATTATAGAAAAACTTTACTGTTAATTATTATTGTTATTGTCACTATTATTTTAGACATGAATAAACAAACACTTTATTAAACTTTATTAAAATTATTCCACACTATACAAAACAATTAACATAAATATATATTAATTTTCACAGTTATTAAAAAATTATTCATGTTTAGTGGTAAATTTTTTTTAAATTGATATTTTATTCTGTATATTAAACAAATATCCACAATTAATAGTATTGCTTCAAGGCTGCTGTAATAATAAAATATCAAATATATAGATATATAAATATAAATTATATTTATTATTATTAATATTATTGGCCTATTTGCCTTTATTAAGTTGATAGGACAGTATTTCAGACAGGAAGCGAAGTAGGAGAGAGAGAGAGAGAGGGTAGGGACGGGAAATGTCCTCAAGCTGGGATTCGAACTTGGGACACCCTGAAGTGCTACTGCACCATATGTCAACACATTAACCACTAGGCTATTGCACCAACATATTTATTATCAATAATATGTTATCATTATTTATAATTATGTACAATTTATAATTTTTATTTTTATTATTTTTTTAAATATAAAAGTACTCTCATGTCTAAAATTAAGTTATAGTATACTTTAGCATGTTATTAGCAGGGTTTCTGCAGGTTTCACAAAGTCAGATTTAAGACGTTTTAAGGGTGCTTTCACATTTGTGGTTTGGTTCATTTGGTCCGGACCAAGAACAGCAAATGATACATGGTAACGTTTTTCTGCCGTTTTGGGTCCTTTTTCACACCACTAAACAGACCGGCAGACACAAAATGGTGCTTTTTACTATGGAGGAATGACTGCGCTGGCTGATTGTATCCCTGGTCATAGGATAATATATAGTTTGTATACGTCACTTTAGACAAACTATACATTTCGAGAATGAAGCACTGCTGCAAGACGATATTTCAGTGAATTTAAGACTTTTTAAGGCCTAAAATTTAGTTTTTGAAATTTAAGGCTTTTTAAGACCCTGCAGAAACCCTGTATTAGCTGCACTTTAAATGTATAATATGTGTACTTGCCTAAGAGAGTGCCTAGGAAATTACTTTTTTATAAAAAGTAACTGCAGGGGTTATTAGTTTGTGTGATGACTATATGCGAAACAGGACTGTAAAACAAAATGCTACCAATATCTTAAAGTACGAGAGCACCTACCAGGAAAAAATGTATAATAATGTAGTCACAGTATGTTTCTGTAAAAGCTTTTTCTCTGCAACACTTATTGCATTTCCTTTATATTCCTTCACTTTTATAACACTTTGTATTTCTGTTTTATTAAGTTGTCAGCTGCGCCAGGAGAAACTCAACCTGCATTTCGATCTCAGCTAATAAACTTTCTTATTTTACAGGTCTAAAGTTCTCAGAGGTCCGCAAGGAACGGCTCTGTCCGCTCTGGAATCGATTCAAGTCTTCTGGAGTCCGGCCTGCGCTGTATTGATTCCCCGTTAATGTCGTAATGACCGTTTTGGCAGCGGATTTGAAGCTGTGAAGCGGTGCTTTGGGACGGCGGTCATTAAAAAACACGTTGTTTGATTAAAATCAGGAAATGTTATTTGGTTTCAGACTCCATAGCAGAGTGAGATACGATAGAAATGATCTCCACACAAACACGCACACACACAGAAACAAACATTTCCGCCACCGCTGAGGTGCGATATCATGATGGCAGTGAGTTTGTCACGACGGGGTGCAGGTAAGTGTGAGGTTTGTGTTGTGCTAACACATTAGCTCTGGCCCAAAACCTAACAAGCAGTTTTGCTCTTCAGAGAATACAATTGTAGTATATACAAGAGACAACTCGTCACCTTATATTATAAGGTTCTATCTGACATTTTTGTCAAAATTGAGTTAATCACATATTCTTATTAAATGACAACTTATTTACATTATAGTATGTTTTTTATAAGTTGTTTACAATTTAAGTCTTTTTATTTAAAAAACAAATGTTACACACATACTGTCTGTTGTGTGGAATGCAAAAACTTTGAGGTTCAATATATCAAAATCATTCAAAACGCATATAGAACCATATAATTCCAAGGTGACGAACTGTTTGAGAAGCTAAACTACTCCTGAGATAGCTATGGTACATACTAATAGTGTAATTTAAGGTAAAAGGTTAGCAGTAAGCATCTAAATAGCATTTGCTCTGCTGGCACAGGACACTATTGAAGTCTTTCAATTATAGGAGGGCATTTTTGAGACAATAAAATCTTGTGTCAGAATTGAAAGCTATGCTAAATGCTACAGTCTACTAATACAAGCTTAATAAAACATGCTAACTATAGCTAAATCTTGCAACTTGTAACTCTTGCAACAAAATATACAGTAAAAAGTTGTAAACTGTATTTCAGTCGCAAAGTTTCAGTAACAAACCTTACAATTTGTTTATTTTTATTTGTTTATTTTTACAAACAAAAATTATAATCTAGTAGATGTTTCAGTAGCTATAGTGCTAACCAGCTATAGATAAAGATATAGAGAAAAAACTCAAATTGTTCATGAAAAAGAAATTACCTTTACTTAAGTTAAGTTACAGCAGTACTATTTTAGCTAACTTGTATAATGCTCCATGCTATATGTTTGTAAATCGCAAAACTGCTAACAATTAGCTTTAATCTAATTAATAATAATTGTCATTCATTGGTAAGAGAAACTTTCAACCTATTTACTGTAAGTATTGGATTAAAATAAGTTTAGCTAGCTGGTTAAATAAATAATTTCTGGTGGTTAGCTGTTAGCATATTGCTAAGCTACCAAAGCAATAATACTCAACGTTTTAAACATTAAAAATACACACAAAGAAAAAACTCAATTAATTTGTTTGTATTTTGTTCTTAGACAATGTGGGTATGTATGATTGTTACAGCTAATTTCAGTGTAGTAAGGAACTGCTTCAAAAATGTTGAACGCTAATTCGGGGTGCAAGTGTGTGGTGGCCCACAACCTAGCAAGCAATTTTGCTCCTCACAAAATACAACTGTAGTACATAGAGGGAGACAACTGTTTGGCAAGCTAGTCGAGATATGGCTATAGAACACACTACTACTGTAGTGTTAGCTATTAGCATCTAAACAGCATTTGCTCTGCTAGCAGAGGACACCATTAAAGCCTTTTTTAAACTAGCTTTGATCATAGGAGGTCATTTTTGAGCCAGTAAATTAAAATATTGTGTCAGAATAGAAAGCTATGCTAAATGCTACAGTCTACTAATATGAGCATAATTAAACACTGTAACTATAGCTAAATCTTACAACGTTTAAAGCTTACAACAAAATGTACAGTAAAAAGTTGTAAACGGTTATTCAGTCTCAGACTTTCAGTAACAAACCTTACTTTTTTCATTTTAACAAACAAATTATAATCCGGTAGATGTTTAAGTAGCTACAATGCTAACTAGCTTACTAGCTTTTTTTTAACTAGCTTTTTTTTTTTTTATATATATTTATTATCTGTTTTTTGTCCTGTCTCTGTTATACTGTTGCACTGTAGAAGCTCTGTCACGAAAACAAATTCCTCGTATGTGTGAACATACCTGGCAATAAAGCTCTTTCTGATTCTGAGCTACAGATAAAGCTATAGAGAAAAAAAACTCAAATTATTCATGTAAAAGAAATTACATTTACTTAAGTTACTTTTATTAAAGTTGATCTAAATCTTCCAACAGAAGTACTATTTTAACTAGCATAATGTAAATTGCAAAACTGCTAACAATTAGCATAATCAAATTAATAATAATTACTAATTAGCATTGGCAGGTACAACTTTTAGCCTATTTACTGTAAGTATCGGCTAACAAAAGTTTTTGCTAGCTGGTTCAACATATTATTTCTGGTGGTGTTGGAATATTGCTAAGCTAACAATGGAATAATTCTCAACTTTTTTTAAGCATTAAAAATACAAACACAGGAATAAACTTCATTAATTTGCTTGTATTTTGTTCTCAGACAAAGTGGATATATGATTTTTACAGCTGGTTTCAGCGTAGGAAAGGATTGCTTCAAAACGTTTTGGAACAGCGCTATTGTGTTAGCAAAAATGCAAAAAAAAAAAAGCAGGTCAGATGGACAGAACCAGAGGCAAACATTCAGAGTTGTCTGACACCAGGAAAAACCAAGGACGATTTGTCTGACAACGGGAGTCAGATTACTGACACGCTCACTCATACAGCGCGCGCGGGTGTGAAGAATGTGTGTTGTGTCAGTGCGTTTACCGCCTGTGTCTCTATTTGTGCTTGATTACACACAGCAGGCCCTCTGAGGCCATTGCCACTTCTGCATTTGCACACAAACACAGAGGCCTTTTCTTCACGTTCGTCACTGTATTCCTTTCTAGTCTGACAGAGAATAATGTTGCGAAAATTGCACATAAGACGGCGTCATTATATCAGCTGCGGCTGGTAATGATATATCACGGCGCGTAAAGTGTCTTCCCATCTCCTGTGGTGCTATCAGAGCATTTCAATTCACACAATCCCAGCTCATCACTGCGAAAGCGGCGAGGTAATACTTAGTGCATATACTTTCCCTGTCAGTTATGCTATCAGAGCTACAAAAAATAAACTGGGGACAAATATGTGCATATGCTGACTGAGCTAACGCTCTTTCCAAATGTTTTTATGTGGTAATTGTCAGATTTGTACCTGTAAGGTTTGAAATCGTAGGCAGAGTAGGCTGATAAATCATTATTAGGATGATAAGAGTAACATCACTAGCATTATTGCTTTTATTTATGGGCTTACATTTGTTTCTCTTGTTCTGCAGATTAAGCTAAATATGTCAAATATAGCATGCTAAGCTACTGTTTTCATCACAGCCAGCAAGCTAAGACTAACATTGCTATAGTACTGCTAAGATTTATAGTTTTAGAATATTTATGGGTGTAAGCCTGTTTGTCTTGTTCTGCACTGTTCATTCTAAATACGGTATGTGTGAAATATAGGTCATAGTGTTATGATTTTCACTTGGCATGACGTTAGGACTGGTCTTAAAATTCTCATTTATGTTACAAAGACTTTAGACTCTTTGGACTTTAAAAATATCCAACAACGTGTCGATTAGGTACTTTTTATTTTTATTGATGTAAACGTCAAAAATAAAACCATAAGTGATAATAAAAGTTGACTATATGGATCATATTTCTGTATTTCTCTTCCTTAGTGAGAAGCCATTGTCAACCAAACTGAGCTAGTCACATTTACAGTTCTGTTAAACTAAAAACAGAATGACATGACTGGGAGAAAGCAAGTTACAATTTGAAATCAAAATGTAGAGGAATCATCTACCAGTTGAGAGAGTGTGGTCAGTCTGTGTGGCTGAATGGTTGAGCTTCAGAAAACTAGTAATGATGTGCTTTTAACAGTTAGAGATTTGAAAAACAAAAGGCGGGAAATAAAGAACACAAAACTCCAAACTTCAGGATACACGTAGAACTCTTAAAGCTTAAAAATGTTTTATTGTAGTTTCATGTTTGTTTTCAACATAGGTTCATTCTGAAAACGTAGCCCTACGTATATACGTTTCTGGAGATCGCGAACTATGTAGCCAGAAGTACGTATGGCTGCACTTCGTCTTTAAAACGAACACTATAGGGCGGTATGATGCCTTTTCGCACTTGCCAGCCGACAGCTTACCTCCAATTGGACGGCTTTCCCGATGTTACCAGTTTGTACAGGTAGCTCGCCATGTACGATGGTTGGCATGAGATGCACAGAAGTTGACCATGATGACAGGGTTCGAGTCCAGTGAAGAATGGTTCCAGAAAGCGGCTAAGAGAAAAACAGAACCCAAAAAATAAAATAAACAAGTAAAAAACAGTGTGAGAATGTGGTAAGATCTGAAAATGTGGAAAAAATTAGGCTAGGGCTTTTCTTTTTCTGGATTGCTTTTTATAACTGATGGTTGGGTTTAGGGAAGTAGTTTGGCAAGTCAATCGGTGCTTTTGAAAACACTATTGGTTGGGTTTAGGGAAGGAGAAGGGTGGATAAGTCGGTCAGTCAGTCAGTCATTCAGTAAGTCAAATGGTCAGTCAGCAGTGGCCTCTGGTTGATTTATGTGAGAAGAGCAGGCGCGAATGGCGCTAGCAAGAGAAATTTGAGATCTGAAAAAGCATACACAGCGGGCTTTGGTGGATTCGCGAAAACAAAAACTGCAAAAACACCATACCTCCTGGGACGTACTTGGTGCTCTCCAGAAATGTCTATAGAGATGCGTTTTCAGAATGAGCCTGGGTCATTTGTTTTCGTAGTTACAAGTGTCTTTTACCATATTGCTTTTGCTGCTATTTTATAAAATCTCCACTTTCCATTGTGCTAAGCAACATTACCATTCAACAATGCCTGAAGTTTCTACTACCTGCTAGTTTAGGCTTTTAGAACAAAGTTATTTGAACAATTACCAGTTGAGAGAGTGTTGTCAGTCTTAATGGTTGAATGGTTGATCTCCAGAAAATCAATACTGAAGTGCTTCAACAGTTAGAGATTCGAAAAAAGAGGCGGGAAATAAAAAACCTTAACTTGAGCCCCTAAAAAAACATTTTAGCATAAAAGTATTCATCAGGATGGCATGGTTCTGGAATAGAACTCTTACTATCTGTAAACAACCTTTAGAGAATCATTGAAGAACCATTAAAAAAGTTTTGTGTAACTGCTTTGACAGTTAGGGATTTGAAAAACAAAAAGGCGGGAAATTAAGAATCCACACTCTAACACATCATATATGCTTTAACGCCCTTTAAAAAACTGTAAAACTGTAAAAGATAATTTTGTAAAATTGCAACTAAGACTGAGTTAAATGCTCAATTATTAGCAATATTAGGTATCATATAAATGGCAACATATAAATGAACCACGGTCCTCTCATAGCAAACTCACGGTTTCTGACACACTCTAAATACGCCTCAGGCAAAGTGGCACCATCCTGCACACATAAGTATCACAACCTCGACAAGCCGCAGAGAGAAATACGGACGCTGATGATGTCTGACATTACCGAACTCTTAACAGCGCCGCTAATTACATGCTAATGCAGATCACCGCAGGCCTGTTTAACCCTGTGGCTATTATAGCTTTGGCCAGAAAAACAACAAATTCATTTAAGTCCTGGGGAATTGTATCTAACATGGACACGGATGATGAGGATATATCAATTTAGCAGGCGACTAATGATCTAAATCTGCTAGCAAGTGGCTAATTACGCACATATGCTTCGAGAAATGCGTATTAATTAAGCTGATGGAGTTATAAGCAGGATACTTCAGCGTCTGTCAGAAGTCGTGTGACTTTTTTTAGCCATTAAATTTGTGCATTCACTTGAATGCTTGCTGATATACGCATTTGTGTGTGCGAATGTGTGTTTCTATTGGCATATAATCAACTGCAAAGGCAGCCGTGCAATTAAAGTGACAAATTAGCCGTGGGCATAAAAAATCTTCCTTGTTCATATTCTCCAGAGCCAACTACACACGTGAGAGCGCACACACACATACATACACACACATCATCTGAATGGCTGTGTGTTTAATTGGGTAGCCATGCTAATTGCAGACAGTACATCATTTTCACCGCGTCCTTTCAAGGGCCCGAGGCCTCGCAGAACATTAGCGGGTGGAGACCATGACAACAGGATCACACATCAGGAATTACCACCTTCACTCTTTATATAATCCTTTATTTACTTATTTATAGGGCCAGGGGAGATGTTTATTTATTTATAAGGAGGACAGAGCAGAACAATACCCAGCACACCTGGATCAATGCAGAGAGGCGAGCGAGAGATGTTAAATGTATTGAAGAGGGAAGATTTACGTAGTAAAATTTTAATAAAAGAAATAAAATAAATGAAAGATTATTTGTATAATAATATTGAATATTGTAATTTATAATTTTTTATAACTATTTTGAGAGACAATACGTGAAATGAAGTCTAAAACTGATTATTATGAGAGAAGACTGGTGTATTAGGCAATAAAATAAAACAAAACTGGCACAAAGGAACACTATTTTTGTAATAGTATATAATATTGTAATATTATATTTAATATAATTTTATATAACAATTAATTTGAGAGACAATAAGTGAAATAAAGTCTAAAACTGATTCTTAGGAGAGAAGATTGGTTTAAGGAGCAATAAAATAAAATTTTATTAAATTAAACGCGGGAAAGGAACATTATTTTTATAATAATATATAATAAATATACATAATTTTATATAAATAATTTGAGAGACAATACGTGAAATGAAGTCTAAAACTGATTATTATGAGAGAAGACTGGTGTATTAAGCAATAAAAAAAAGAAAACCGTGAGAAAGGAAGATTATTTTTATAATAATATATAATATTGTAATATTATATATAATTTAATTTAATTATTTTGAGAGATTTTATTATTTTAATTTAATTATTTCAAGCAATAAAATAAAAAAATTAAATTAAACGGGGGAAAGGAATATTATTTTTATAATAATGTATAATATCGTAATTTGGGGTCGCCACAGCAGAATGAACCGCTAACTTATCCAGCATATGTTTTACACAGGGGATGCCCTTCCAGCTGCAACCCATCACTGGAAAACACTCACACACACTCATTCACACACATACACTACGGACAATTTGCATACCCAATTCACCTGTACCACATGTCTTTGGGCTTGTGGGGGAAACCAGAGCACCCGGTGGAAACCCATGCGAACACGGGGAAAACATGCAAACTCCACACAGAAATGCCAGCTGACCCAGCCGATGCTCGAACCAGTGACCTTCTTGCTCTGAGACGAACATGCCACCCACTGCGCCACCGTGCAGTGTAATATTATATATAATTTTAAATCATTATTTTGTGAGACAAATAGAGAAATAAAGTCTAAAACTGATTATTATGAGAGATGACAATAAATTAGGCAATAAAAACAAATAATATAAAATAAAATCAAGATCTTGGGACACAGGAAACAATTGTATAAATAGCCCTACATACTAAAATTAATGTGCTACCTAATAAATAATTTAAGAGAAGACATGATCAATAAAAAAAAATGCTTAAATAAAAATGCAATTTAATACAGCATGAGAAATAAATAATATAAAAAAATGATGAGTGATAAACAATAATAATAAATTTATAATAATAATAATTAATTTGAGAGGCAATTAATGTAATATAATTATCCAAGATAAATAATAAAATATCATTAAATATTTATATAGAAATAATTATACTTAAAAAACTACAACTAACAGTTTTAATACAATATTAATGCAATAAACTATAAACAGTATTTTCTTAAATATGTTGGGCCAAACAAGCATCGATTTATCTAATTTAGTCATAATAATCTTCTACAGTGTTTGTTTTGCTTGTAGACACACACACACAAACACACACACACACACACTGTACAATAGGTTTGTACGTACCATAATACGATCAATTTCTTGAATTTACTCCACAAGTAAAAGCCTGTAGTCTCAACATTAGCGATTAGCTTCTACAGTACAGCTCTATTGAGAGGAGCTTCTATCCTTTCTGCAAGAGTAAATTGGTTTGAATAGTGCCTAGTTCCTATTTTAGACCAAATAAAGTCTTTAGAAAGAAACAGTGTGTCTGTCTGCATTCTTGAATCCTGTGAATGGCTGAACGGATTATAAATCAACTCTATTCTGATGCATTTGCACACAGCACCAGATCTGTTTTTCGCTCATTTCCCGCCGTCATATTGAAAGGAGAACATCATAATAACAGCTCTATTTTTGTCTCTCTTGAGTTAATTCTTTCACAAATGTACATCGTTTCACAATCATATTGCTGTCCCTATTTTCCCTCCACAGCTTCTGTAATTGTTCATAAATTTGGAATGCAGCACTGTTTACATGTACACACATACACACAGAGAGAGAGAGAGAGAGAGGTTTTATTTATTTACTAATGCCTCAGATTCAGGCATGAACAAAGCAGCTTTTACTCTCAAAAAGATTTTAATTGCTTTATTGGATTATTTATTTCTTTACTTAAATTGTGTAGTGGAAATCCATTATTCTCAATATGTGAAGAGATGATATTCTTTGTACCATTCTTACAGTAAAAATATTATATTATTGTAGCTAAGTTTAAGGATGTCTGGAATGTTTTTGCAAGTGGTTGTACTGCAGGATTCCACACAATTCATTCATGTTGTCCCAACACAAATCCAATAAAAGAGCCCCTATTATTGGTTTTTGAAAATCAGTGTGGAACACGGCTCTAAGTGAAGTGAAATATCCAGCTGAGATTTAAATCTGAAAGTGTACCGTGTTTATAAACATTGCTTTTTAAATAAAAGATTAGACTCGGAGTCATTTAAATGATTCGTCATTTATCCGGATCTCTTACCTGTTTATATCGATGTTGACATGAAACAATACCAAATATGAAGTGAAGATTGTGGCTGTTTGCAGCGGTTTGACTGATAAATATGAATTTGTAGCTAAATTGTTAGCCATGCCAAACAGCATTTCCCATTGTTTACATCCTTGTTTATATCCATGCTACAACATACCATTAACGCTAGAAACTGCATGTAATTGATAAATTTAACAAATAAAAATACTTACAGGTTGTGTCTCACAGCTTCGTCTGTTGGAGGAGTTTTAACCAAATCCAGCACTGAACTGGGAGAGATTCTGGAAGCTCTCCTTTGTCAAATGCTAGAGCTATATGTTTGTTATATAATTCTCTGGAACATAAATAAAATTAAACTGTAAGCACTTCTGTATTTGTGTCGTGTCCTTTAGAAGCCTAATACAGAAACAGAAGAAGCTCTGTGGAAATAGCAGCGTTTGGACGGCATTTTAGCTTTCTATGCTTTAACATTACAGCGCCTCTGGCCAAGACTCTTCGCTGTGCAGGGTGTGTGTGCGAGGTGAATGCACATAACCGGAAGCCCTTGTGATCTCACTAGCCCGGATGTATTTTTTTGTATTGCCTAAATTTGTTCGCTGTAGGCTTTGCTATGCTAACTCTGTAAAAGCCAATATCTCCCTTTGCATTGAACTTTGAGTATATTGCATTCAGAGATGTTGTTTATGTTTACACAGTTACATTGCACATCAACTAATGTTTAAAATATGATATCAGAGTAGACCACCCCCTTAACGAGTTAACGTTCTGGTGATTAATGCAATAATCTACCCTGCAACGGGGGATTTGTCGGCTCTTGGTTAAAGGAAGGATGAGAAAAGACTATTGATGGATGGGACTTTATCAGTACACAGGTCATGGTCCAGTTTCTTCCTCCATTTCACAAGTGTAGGTAAGTGTGATTAAAATGGTTGCCTCCTTGTTTTCACTAGCTTGCAAAATATTTATTTAATATATATTTATGTTTTGTTACTTGTAACCGCTTCACGTGGCTTGTACTGTATCTGGATAACTCTTTATATTCACATATCGCTTCTAAAGCCATGTTGAAAACGCGATGCGTGTCGCTTTATTTATGGATTTAAATGTGTTTTGTGCTCGCAATCCACTGCCCTTTGTCATTGCTGTGGCCACCGTCAGCTGTTCCTACACACATACGGCAGTCAAGGTTCAAAATAGTTCAACTTTTGCTGCTGTGTGTGCTGCTGAATGTGTGTCGTTGTTTTTACTTATGGTTAAGAATAGAGCAATATGCTGGTGTTTAACTGCACTGTTTTAATGCACTCCTGCATTGGGCTCGCACATATACTCTGCATGCACTCTGGCTACTTCAACAATGTTGATAAGCCGTGGTGGGCGTTTCTCTCTGTCTTGCGCTGAACCCAGTCGACCAATCGCAACATCCGACCAATCAGCACCGATTAGCATTGTGTTAAGGAGGGGTTTAGGAACAAATAAATCGCTGAACGAATCATATGGAAGTCGTTGGGATAATTAGGTAAAAACAAACGAATATTATAAGGCAATGAAAGTATTTTTGACCTTGCATGCATATTAGACTGTTGTTGGAGATCTCCAAACCAAAATACAACATTTTTTAAAGCATAATAGTGGCTCTTTAAGTTAACTATTAACGATTAAGTGGATTGAGTTAAGTCGTGCCAAAATTATCTCAAGAATTGTGCTGTTTCAGCTCATAAGTAATTTGAACAAGCAGCAAAAATCTGTTTTGAGTAAATGTGCCACATGTATTTATGTATATATGAACTTATTGATAACTTAATTTTGTTAATTGTAATAAAATGTGTTTTGCAAATTCAATTACCCTTCTCCAACCATAATTAGCATCTACCAAACTTAATCTATACTGGGCAAAGATGAAACACAAATCAATGTAAAGTTGGTTTTATATACGCACATTCATTCAGTAACATCTTGTTATACGCTCCCTATATTGTTTACCATGGTACTTTGAATATTCAATTTGAAAATCACATGTAAGTATGAATTGAAAAAACATTAGCATTATTTATTTGACAGTAAACCATGTTGTAGCCTAGCTTCGATAGCCATTGACTGCTAATATGATTTCACTATTTAGAATTTGCAAAGAACACTTTTCTGAAATTATATTATTAAGTACAAACCAACTTTACCTCAGTAAAATACCAAAAGGTTTCTGTCAACATGCTAGGTTAGCTGGAGCACAACAGGAATTTCATGCTCTACTTGGAGAAAAACAAAATTGTTTATTACGAGGGTGAATGAAATGACTCATTTGCTACACATTTTCCAATTTCGGAAGAGTATTTCAATGAATCGTTTAAAGTTCCAAACAAACACTAGCGCTAAACCGAACTATGTAAACAACTTATCGGAAAATCTCAAAACAACTCGCTCGTGCTATTCATAGCAGATCTAATCAAATTATAATGTTAAAACAAACCAGCGACTACGTAAACAACTTATCGTAAATTCTCAAAACAACTTGTTCATGCTTTTCAGAGCGGATCTAATCAAATTGTGATGCTAAAACAAGCCAAGCCAAAAGAACGAAAGTATTTACACAACGCATTTTTAACGGATACGCCGGTCCACGGATAGAATGGGGCGCGGATAAAACGGGCCACGAATACTCCCCGGTGGCGTGCATGTTTATGATGTGATGTTTCCTGAGAAAGGGGGTATTTTTAGAGGAGATCTGTGTGTGTCATCCGAGATTCACAGCGTGTCCTCTGCAGCTGGTGTCAGACGCTCAAGCCTTTGAGGAAACACTGGATGTATTTCAAGATTTTCAGACACTTGTATAAACTTGTTGGATTAAGTTTTTATTTTATAAATGGGTAATTGCCAAAACCTTATTTCTTTCATCATTTAACCCCCCCTTGTATTTATTCTACCCCTTATGATAATTAACTATGGTATTATTATAGTAACAGTGTAGTAATCATGTTTTTTGGGTGTATTGGAGCACAGATTTAGGACATGATTAGCGTTTCAAAACCATGGCTAATTTGGGGTTACTATGGTTTAACTACACTTTCTTTTTTATAAGAGGGTACTTGAAGTTCGTAAAGCATTCTATTCTTTTCATATTAAAGTAAAAATAAGTTCTATATGTTTATATATGTCTATATGGGTCTATATGGGTCAATATGGGTCAATATGTGTGCATCCTATGTATTTTAAGTCCTCTGAAGTCATTAGCTGTGTTTTCATCTATCTATTTTTATGCACATTTTGTAATATTGCATAAAAAGATGCTTAATGGAAAAGCCAAATTTAATGAATAAATTCCAGTCTAACATAGCTAGTGACAATGACAGTTTCTCTAATACAGTACAATTAACCCTTGTGTACTGGTCAAATGTACTACCCTTTCATTATGTTGGTGGCTGTTTTTGCCCCTTTGACTTCTATTATAATCAAGTTTTTTGATTGTGAAGCTATGACAGCATGTAATTATGCATTCCTGATTGTTGGTGGTTTTCCCTGTAGGGAAGAGGTTAAAATGTGTAATTTTTACACTTGATCATCTGTTGGAAGCATTAGCCCTTTAGATAGGTCTGTGCGAAAAAATTCTGGCTTTTAATTGTGGAGTTCTATGGAGTAAAACAGCAGATTATAGTGTGTACATTAATACACTTATTATGTTCATTGTGTTCTGAGAGCTGAAGTGCTTATTTTCTCGGACATATCAAGATAAGTGAGCTAAGGTCTCTCTCTCGCTCACACTGTCACATACATACACCATCCTCCATATAGAAGGCTGAAACTAAGCTTTTTTTCACTGAAACTGATGATCATCAGTAAAAATTTAACAGGGAAAACCAGCAACAATCAAAAATGCATGATTATATGGTGTCATGACTTTGCAAAAAAAGTCATTATAATGGAAGTCAATGGGGCAAAAACAGCCACAAACATAACGAAATTTGAGTATATTGTTGAATTTTTGGAAATTTTCAATATATTTTCCCAAAATATGTGTCAAAATAAGATTTGGCACCAAAAATCATCCCATTTGCTGAAACACAGAGAAGGTTGTGGCCAAATTAAGTCTCAAAAATCATCCTAGAGTGAATGAAAACATCCCCAACAGCACACAAGGGTTAAAAACAACCCATGTTGACCAATGTGCTCAACAATAACTAACCTTGCAAACAAGAAAAAGACAAAAACAACAAATAAAAAATTCATTTAAATTAGAAAGAGTAAAAAGAAAAAATGTCTATGTGATAAAAACAGTAACATACTAAAGACATGTTTAAAGTAAATGCTTTGTCAAACAGGACCATTTGTAACTTAGGAATAGGGTTAGATAAAAACAAAGATGATGCCAATCTATTCGAAACGGACAAATCAATCCAAAATCCTGGAGCAGCTACAGAGAAAGCACGATCACTCCAACATTTTAACCTAGACTTGGAAACCAACAAAAGTCTCTGATTTGTGGAGCGATGTGTGACTAAAATACAGAACACAAGTCACATTTTCCCTCTTAAATCCAATAATGTCTTGCTCCGTCTGTAAAGAAGACAGTCACTGGATAAAACACACTTTATACAGCCTATTACATATTACAAGCATTAAAAGTGATTTATGGAATGACTAAGCCTCTGGGCTGATATCAGACAGGCTACTCAGTCGCTGGTACTCAGCTGAATTTCTTAGTGCTAAGATGTTAGTTTTATTATCCTCCTATCTATCATATGATTATGTAATAATGTAGTTTAGTTTGTAAAACTGCATGTTGTAAAGTCAAAATGCAGTAAAACTGGGATCAAACAATATAAACAACATATATGTGTGCTAGGTGGTGTCAAGTGTCTGTCTTTTAGCGATTCAATTGATTCGTTCAAAATTGCTGATTTATTTAGGAATGAAAAAATAAGCAAGTCATTGAATCAGTGTTGTAAGAATTTGAATTACTTATAACTATTTGTTCAAAAACTCATTTTGAGTATGGAGGACCAGGAGTGCTGGTTAGAAATAAAATGAAGAATCAAATGATCCGTTTAATAACTGAATCATTAAAAGGTGTTTAAATAAACCACAATTTAAATGGACAATTAATGGACAAATAAATAGACATTTAAATGTGTTTATTTAAATTGTATTTTTAAATGTCATTTAATAAAGCAATAAATCAATGCATTTCAAAAATAACTTTTAAATGTATAAATAAATAGACAATTTTATAAATGTTTATTTAATTCGTGTTTTAAAATGCTGATTATTCAAACAATGAAAACGTAAATTTATAGATCATTTAAAATGCATTTAATGCACAATTTCAATAGCTTTTTAATAGGCATATGGCAAATGCTTTTCTCTCTCGATTTGCCACTTGCTTTTCTTTTCCTTTTGCTACATTCTTTTCTCGAGTTGAAAATAAATTGAGTTAAAAAATGCTATAAGACAGTCCACACGTGGGAGCAACTAATCAACTTTCGCTTCAAGTCGACCTAAACCCTCTTTTGCTTGTAAATGAAATGCGCAGTCTGTCATTGGACAGAGAGAAAACCATAGCTCATTTTAGCGGAAGTTTAAAGATCAGCAAACCGACTCAAATGTAGGGATTTATTAGCTTTAGCCGATTTCTGTTGAAGAAATTATCATCTGAATTATCTGGATTAAGAAAAGCACCAAAATAACAGAATTTATTTATATACCTTTTAATGATTCCATTATTAAACTGATAATTTGATTCTTCATTTTATTTCTAACCGGCACTCCTGGTCCTCCATAATTGAGATGAAAAGTGTCATTAATCAAAAGTGTCATTAATTCAAACAGTTCACCGGATGCGTGATGGTTAATTGGACCCTGCCAGGAATTTTTTTTTTTTTTTTTTTTACAAAGGACAAACAATTTAACACAGTTTAAAACGTACCTTTCAGTTAAATGTAATATATTCTCTTCTTCTGTCCCTGCAGGAGATTTGTTCACTCAACTTGAACAAGCAAACTGAAGTGTTTTTACGTGTGCACACACATGCTGCCATTCAAGTCCTCTAGGAATGTTTGTACTTATGATTTAACAAGTCATAGTTATGACGTTCAAGGCATGTGCGTTCAAGTCACTTCCCTCAGCACAGGGAGGTGTACCTTCTTTTGATAAATTACAAGAACTTACAGTAGGGTTTGTTAACTCTGCTTCTAGAAAATGAAGAGCAAAGAATGCACATCAGGTTTGATTTGAGTTTTTAGATTTTTTAAAAATGATTAAAAAATAAATGAAGCCATGTTAAAGTCTGCATGAAACGAAAGTTGCAGCAGAATTTTATTTCAGTGTTGCAACAGGCTCATTCTGAAAACGTAGCCCTATATGCATTTCTGGAGATCGCGAATTATGTAGCCAGAAGTACGTTTTATCTTTGAAACAAATGCTACAGGGCGGTATGACGCCGTTCCTTTTCGTGCTAGCAGCTGACCGCTTAACTCTCCGTTTGGACAGCTGTCCTGCTATAACCAGTTTGTCCAGTAGCTTGCCATGTACATTGGCGCACTTGAGACGTAGAGAGTTCACCGTGAATCCGCCGTAGAACGGTTCCAGAATGCAGGTAAGACAAAAACAAAAGCCAAAAAATAAAATAAGTAAATAACAGGGTAAGAATGTGGTAAAATCTGAAAATGTAGTAAAAAAATCAGTGGGCTTTTCTTTTTCTGGATTGCTTTTCAAAACACTGTCGGTTGGGTTTAGGAAAGTAGGTGGGCGCTGGTCAATTGGTGCTTTTTAAAACACTATTGGTTGGGTTTAGGAAAGGGGTTGGTTGGGTTTATGGGTCGATTGGTCAGTTAGTCAGTCAGTCGATAGCGGCCTCTGGTGGATTTACATGAGAAGAGCAGGGGCAAATGGCACTCGTGAGAGAAATTTGAGATCTCAAAATTGCGTACACTGTGGCTTCTGGGGGATTCGCAAAAAACAAAAACTGCAAAAAATGTAGCTCCTGGAGCATATTTGTCACTCTCCAGAAATGTATACAGAGGTACGTTTTCAGAATGAGCCTGGGTCACAGTTTTATGAAGTATTTTCAACTGAAATGGAATATTGAATAGGAAACGGGGTTTTATATTTTTGAGCTCCTCCTCTCATCCTTCACTCGCAGCAAACGTAAGGTCGGAGGGGGCGTGGCTAAGCATATTTCACCTAAGCTGTCAAACTGATGTCATTGTCATCATCCTGAGCACAGGAAAATGGTCAGATTTTGATTTAAAGGTTACCAAAACAAATGGATTAACTTGCACATATTAATTATTAGTGTGCTAACTACACGCGACAAGATTCAGTGACAAGCAATTTGGCGGTCCACACCAATCATGGCGCGAAACAACAAAAACATTATAATACTATACATTAAAATATTATTATAATCCCAATGAAATTGTAAGGATTATAATCTAATTAACACTTATTAAACCTACTTATCATTATTAAAAGTACATGCTGTGTGACTGATGTTGCTGAGTCACAGTTTTGACTTTTATTTTCAAACCGTTTGATAGTTATTTTATTTTCAAGATCTGGGGTAAACTATCTGCGGCTCCTTTCAATAGTTTGGCAATAAATGTCAGGTAAAATGGTGTTCAAACCCACTGAACAATAAATAAAGCCCATAATCAGTACCTGAGGTAACAATTGTCATAGTAGTTTATGCTGTTGTTTTGCTGCGGTGTCGGAAATATAAATATAAATATAAATATAGGTTCTAAATATAGATGGAAATATTTTTAGAATAGAAATTTTGTGCGTCACTGTTGTGAATGATTAGGACAAAAACTTATTTAAACATAGAAAAGATACCTTTTATCACGTTGCGGCACATGTTGCTAAGACAAGGTGTAATACTAACAATGTGTGCTAAGCTAGCAAAATAAACATTAAAAATTTTGATTTTATGGTATATTTTGAGTTTCCCACCCAACTAAATGATTTTATTGACGTGTTCTTGTGTGTTCGACTCATAAATATGATGTATCTGACATGACTTAAATGCACCAACAGACACGAACGTCTGCACAAACTGCGCTAATAAACACCCTGTGATAAGAGTCACAGCATGCAGACCTGCAGGCTTTTGACAGGGTGATTAAGAACACTGTGTACATGCTCACGTTTGCTTCTACACACACACACACACGCACGCACACACACACACACACACACACACACACACACACACACACACACACACACACACACACACACACACACACACACACGGCATACACAGCATAAATACATACTTTCCTCCAGGAGAGCTTAAGAAATAAGCTGCGCCTCAAGACTTTCTGCTGTTGCAAAACGTTACTGCAAATCAAATAGGCAACGAGTATAGGCTACTAGGCATACTGAATGAACATATTTCAAAAATAACATGTAGTTCTTACCGCCAACCTGATTTCACCAAGTAGGACATGATCCTGAATTAACATCTTTGTTGATCCTAGAACAACATTGCAATCAGCCAATCAGAATTAAGGGATATGTTTACAGTTTATGTTAGGTTTAGGCTTACGGTTAGGTTTATGCACTTCTACATGATTGTTATCTAGCTATCATTCCCCTCTGATTTTGGGAATAATTTACAGTTATGGTTGGGTTTATAGGTAAGGAATGGGTGATGGGTAGGGACAAAAATTATGTTCCAGGATCAACATAGATGTTAATCCAGGATCGCATTGTACTTGGCAAAGTCATTACGTGCTAGTTCATACAGTATATCAACATTTAAAATGAATGAAATAGGAAATAAAAATTTAATTACAATACAGGATTTAAATGTGTTGCTCGCGGATGCCATTTTATGTTGTTTTTGCATTATACAGTGAGTCTTTAACATATTAAAGATTTAACATTTGGTTGATGAGATAATGAAATTTAGCTAATTCATATTTATATTATTTATATATCTTATATTTTGAACAATATTTATAATATTTGTTGAATAAACTACAGTGCAAATAGTGTATTTTCTGTATAAAAGTGTGGTGTTAGCATAAGATTAACTAATTATAGATTAAAATAAAAACAGTGAAACATGTTTAATTACTACAGTGTCCAGAAAGAATTTATAGCGCTTCACTTTTTCCAAATTTTGCTGCACAGATGGTTGTCCTTCTCTAAGGTTCTCCTCTCTCCACAGAAGAACGCTGGAGCTCAGACAGAGTGACCATCGGGTTATTGATCACCTCCCTGATTAAGGCCCTTCTTCCCCGATCACACAGCTTAGATGGCCGGCCAGCTCTAGGAAGAGTCCTGGTGGTTCCAAACATCTCCCACTTATGGATGATGGAGGCAACTGTGGTCATTGGAACTTTCCAGCCTTATGACTCGAGACAATTCCTTTGTCTTCATGCTTGGTTTGTGCTTTGGCATGCACTTTCAACCCTGGGACCTTATGTATGCCAGACAGGTGTATGCCTTTTCAAATCATGTCTAATCAACTGAATTTACCACAGCTGAACTACAGTTAAGCTGCTGAAACATCTCAAAAATGATCAGTGGAAACAGAATGTACCAGAGCTCAATTTATAGCTGTACGGCAAAGGCTGTGAATACTTATGTAGATGTGATTTTTCAGGTGTTTAATTTTTAATAAATTTGCAACAAATTAAAAAAATCTTTTTTCACATTGTCATTATGAGCTATTCTGTGTAGAATTTTGAGGAAATAAATGAATTTAATCATTTTTGGAATAAGGCTGTAACATAAAAATTGTGTAAAAAAGTTAAGCTCTATGAATACTTTCTGGATGCACTGTACATTATTTTATATCAGTCTACATAGGTTAAATGCTTGCAAATGCCGTTTTATGTTGTCTCTTTTACATTTTTTAAACTCGTAGTGTTAAAAAGTGGTAATCTTATTGTTAAGTAAACTTTAAAAGTTATTATATTATTATATGTATTATATTAAATTATTTATTTTAACATTATTAGAGTGTTTAGTGTCTTGCTTCCTAAAATTATGAATAATAAAAAAAAAATAAATAAATAAATTGGGAAATGCAAAACAAAGTATACAACATAGTCTGGAAAAAATGTTAAGATTAAGTGTGATGTTGTTGACCCACAAAACGACTTACGCTGACCCAGACGGTACCAAACGGTTCCCAGCTGGCACAGTGGGACAAAACGCCACAATGAACCACATGAAAGTGAAAATCCTAAAAATCCTACACCTATCAAAAGCAGACTTTGATCCAGACTCACTGTTAATGGTCGAAGGCAGCGTCTGTAAAACACGCACAGCTCCTCTGGCCACACAGGTAGATAAAGAGACCCACTACGAGCAGTTAAATGTGCCATGTGAGAGCAGTTTACGTGACAAAGCTTTTATGAGAAACCTCAAATACTCAGAAAAGAGTGCAGGATAAAGAACGAATGCCAAGCCTGACCTAAAAAAAAAACTTGAAACAGTCCAAGCTGGTCAACAAGGTACAATACAGCAAGGAAAATAAGTATTGAACACGTGATGTTTTTTTCCTGGGAATACTATTTCTAAAGGAGCTGTTGACATGGAATTGAACCAGATTTTGGAAACAATACAAACATAAAAATGAAACAAAACTAAACAAGTTTGTTAAATTAGTTATGTAATAACACTGGAATGACAAGGAGAAAGTACTGAACTACTGAAATGTAATTAATACTTTTTATCAAAGGTTTTTCTGCTGATGACAGCTTAAAGATGCCTCTCACATGAAGAATGAAGTCACATGCATCACTCATATCTGAGTTTTTCACAGACTTCAACAGAGTGTAAAAATCTTGATGGTTCTGTGTTTTTCATCTATAAATCTGATCTTTAATTTGTATTTTCTATTGGATTCAGATCAGGTTATTGGCTGGGCCATTCTACAGCTTGGTTTTCTTTCTCTGAAAGCATTTGAGAGTTTTCTTGGCAGTGTTTTGAATCATTGTCTTTCTGAAATGTGCACTCTCGTTTCGTCTTCATCCTCCTGATAATGTAGATGTTGGACTAAAGCAGCTGATATTCATTTACAATGAGGAAGGACAGAGGGTTGGTGAATAACTGCTGAGAGATTTCAGCTGCTGTCTGGGCTTTCACTGCATCTACACCTCCCTTTCTTCATGTGTTCAATACCTTTTGCTTGTGTCATTTCATTGTATTACATATAACTTAATTTGTAAACTAATTAGTTATTTTTTTTGCATATATGGATTTTTTTGGTTGTTACCAACATCCGGGGAAAATTTCAAGTCAACGGCACCTTTAGAAATATGTTTTCTGAGAAAAATGATACTTATTTTCCCTGCTGTATATATGCGTCTATAGTTAGAGACTAATTTTTGCATTTCAAAAAAATTAGATCTATCTTATTGAAAACAAACATATTTGATTTACACACAATTCACTTCCTTTTTTTTACTTTAAATGAAGAAAAAAATATATTGTTAGTAATATTTGTCGACAATAACAAAGTTGACCATTTTTTAAGTTTTTATATCACTTGCTAGCATAAATGCTAAGAGCACATGGCAGTAACGAAATCACAATAAAAAGATGATTAAAGGAGTCACAGAGTGATTGGTGAATAATTTGGGACTTGTGGAGCTGCGCATTGATGGATTTGCTCTTCAGTGTTTGGACTTTCAGCAGTGAAATTTAAACCACTGAACTGAACTAAACTGAACTTCAACTCTGAAAACTGGACTGTCAGTTTAAGTTTAATAGTTGTTATATTATATATTATATAATAGCTATGTTAAGCTGCTTTGACACAATCTATATTGTATAAGTACTATAGAAATAAAGATGAATTGAATTTAATTTGGTTAAACTTTTAATAAAGTGGGAACGGTTTTGACGTTTTACTAAATAAGTCAGTGCAAGAAATGTTCAGGTGAAAATATTTTCTCAGGAGCACAAAGGCAATTTGGTGCTTCAGATCTTATCAGTGAGGGGGAAATAACATCATTTCCTGTTGTCGTACATAGTTGTCGGAGATAAAGCCATCAATTTAAAGGCAAAGTATGGAATGGTAACAAAGTTGACATGGTATTTAGACACATTTTATAAGGTAAATGTAATTTTTAAACAATGTAATGTTGTCAATATCAGAAAAAGGGCTTTTAAATATGAAATAAACAAAACGTATGATGGAAAAATACACGAATAAGAACAAGAAATCATAGTTTTCAATTTATATGGGCTGAATTTAAACAAATTAAATTTAGTAATTTAGTAAGTGTTTGTTTAAATTCAGCCTAAATAAATTGTTTACAACCACTAACCTTAAAAAAATAGTAAATCCAATCAATCATCTTTAAATCTTTTTTTTTTTTTACTGCGGTAAAGGACTAATCTGTTGTGGTAATTCCATATTCCTATGGTTATACAACAACTATAGTAACAATAAGGGTTTGTTCCGATACCCATACTAATATCGGAAATATTCACCAATACTGCAAAAATTCTGGCATCAGTATCGGTGAGTATTTGAAACCATAAAACGATCCGATACCATCTTTTTAAATGAGACATACAGTATGCTAGTAGGGATGCTCATACTGACATTTAACCACATTAACAACGTCAGTATGAGCATCCCTACTAGTGGACATACTGTATGTCTCATTTAAAAAGATGGTATCGGATCGTTTTATGGTTTCAAATACTCACTGATACTTATATATAAGAAATTACCCAGTAGTAAGCATTCTATGGCTATTTATTTAAAATGAGCTGCAACAACACAATTGTTGAGTTTTTTGGGGGACAACTTAAAGTGAAAGTTTACTACTGTATTTATTATAGTTTGTTAGCGTCACTACTGTTATTACTACAGCATACTATAGTATGCATTCACTAACAACCAGTTGTAAATACTATGATACATACTGCACATAATACACTTAGCTATAGTATGTATATAAAACCTGTATTACCCCTAGTATGTAGTCCAGTATGAGTATGTAGTCAGTGGATATTATTGAGGGTTTTACGCTGAGGGGGCCATTTCACATTGAAAGCAAAACAGCTAGCGAAAGGCTTTACAGCTGGTTTGGAGACATAAATATCTCTCTCTCACTCTCTCTCTCTCTCTCTCTCTCTCTCTCTCATTCTTGTATTGCCTGTAGTTAATCACGTGCAGTTCTGCCGACAGCTGGCCGAAAGCCAGACTGCCAGACCTCGGGGAAATGTGCAAGTAACCGGATCTACTTTACAACGTGTGTATATTCACATCTGTATATATGTGTGTGTGTTTGAGTGTGTGTGTGTGTGTGCGCGAATGGACCGACCCAAGGTCAGATTTCACATGTCGGCCAGGGACGGTTGTAACGCTCTCGGCTGATCCAGGTAAACACAGGCACAGTTTTTCTCCATCTGGTTCCAGTAAAGCTGACGCCGGCACTACAATGAATGATTACACCTCCATCGAGGGCACCAGTCCAAACACAACCTTTCGACAACACGGAGGAGAGCGAAAAACATGACGTAAAGCACATGTTTGCAATCAGGCCTTTCTTTCAAAGTTCGCTTTTCCCAGAGGAAATCACTTTAATTGCGTTTTACAGGTAATTCAAAAGACCGTCTGGATCAAAAGCGGCTGTTTTTCGCTAAATAAAATTGGAAAAAACACATTACCTACTGTTTTTCGGCTAACGACATTATCTGAGAAATCTAATACGGTCTTGATTGTTTATGATTTTAGCATCGTAGGCTCTGTTTTCCAGCGTTCTGGGATTAAGATGTATCAAATGCATCTCTTGGGACCACTTGTGTTGAGATTTCATCAAAACCCTTCAATCTATTTCCACCTCTGCATCACTTTAACAAGAGCGCTAAGTGCGACGCATAAGCACTTTTGAATGCACAAACCCATGTTGCAAGGCTTAGAGGTAATCAGAAACTAAAAGTGGCTTGAGGAAAGGCAGCCACAAACTGGTTCATCAATGCATGAAGGCAACGAAGTCTATATGGTCCAAGCCAATGGAGAATGTACTGACAAAAGCAGACTGGGGCAATGTTTTCCAACCCTATTACTGAAGGCACACCAACAGTACATATTTTTAACCTTTTACTATTCAAACACACCTGAATCAAATCATCAGAACATTAGAAGAGACTCCAAAACCTCAAATGAACGGGTCAGATAAGGGAGACATCCGAAATATGTACTGTTGGTGTGCCTCCAGGAACAGGGTTGGGAAACACTGGACTAGGGGGTGTACTAAAGTGTCTCATATTAGGTCTTTATTTAAGATATGATAGATTAAATTAGTAATTTAAGTAATTTGGGAAAAATATATACTATCCAGTAAAATTGTATTCGGAAATCTGAAATTGTGTCATCAAGTTCGACCATCCACTCTCGGGTCTGTTATCAAGCAACCAACACTGCTCGAGCTGTGTTAGCCAAAACAAAAGAATTAAAGAAAACGAGTGCGCTTTTAACTTCAGTGCTGCATTGGCCTGTATATTGAGAGCATGATAACCCTTTTGGTAGACCTACTCTGCCTCATGTTCGCCCCTAGAGACCTCAATTGGAAAGAGAAAGCCATCCACTCCTATAACGGTGCATGAGGAAAGCCAAGAGAATCACCAGCGACTCCAGCCACCCATGCCACAGACTTTTCTCTCTGCCACCCTCAGGCAGACGGTTCCGCAGCATCCGGTCACGCAAGAACCGACTGAACGAAAGTTTCTTCCCTCAGACTATCAGGCTGATGAACACTTAACACACCCCATACAAACTCTTCCACACCCCTCACTGCACACCATCAATATGTAGCATGCACTGCACTTTAACCAATCCATACTTAAAAACTATACTGCCTACAGCTATGTGTACACCTATTCATTGTACATATTGCTGTCAACACTGCCAATTTTACATTGTCCTGTTTTTTTATAAGTATGCTGTTGTATTTTGTCTGGAGCCAGCACCTAAGCTTTTCACTTATCACAGCACACGTGCTGCTGATGATGTGACAATAAAAGTGATTTGATTTGATTTG
Organism: Danio aesculapii; assembly: GCF_903798145.1. Lineage (NCBI taxonomy): Eukaryota > Metazoa > Chordata > Actinopteri > Cypriniformes > Danionidae > Danio > Danio aesculapii. The sequence goes on along the minus strand of NC_079456.1, from coordinate 13,230,715 downwards.
ACTCCAGGCATTCTTCACGTTCAGAAAAAAAATTCGGTCTTGACTGTTGAACAGTTGGAAATTTTAATGTAGGTTGGTGCTAAAGCCACTTCTTCAGGGTCCTCTACGAGTCTTTCCACCATTACATCTAATCAGTCATCAAGAAATTGTTAGACATTGCAATTGTAGCTTTCAATAATAATATTAAATAGCAGTCATCATTTTGAATTTAGGACAGTTGTATGGTTGTAAAGTTAGGATGTTTTAGTACTTCCTATCTCATCTGATTGGTCACACAGGTGCTTTTAACCTGACACAGCAGCTAAAAAACATGGTGTTCATTTAAATATCCACGGTGCTTTAAAACATGCTAGACGCAAGTGTAACGGTCGCACACAACGTCAATCATTCATTTTCCTTCGGCTTAGTCCTTTTATTCGTCAGCGGTAGCCAGAGCGGAATGAACCGCCAATTTATCCAGCATATGTTTTAAACAGCGGATGCCCTTCCAGCTGCAACCCAGTACTAGGAAACATCCATACACACTCATACACTACGGCCAATTTAGTTTATTCAATTCACCTATAGCGGATGTCTTTGGACTGTGAGGGAAACCGGAGCACCCAGAGAAAACCCACACAACACGTGGAGAACATGCAAACTCCCTGCAGAAATGCCAACTGATCCAGCCGGGACTCAAACCAGCGACCTTATTGCTGTGAGGCAACAGTGCTAACCACTGAGCCAAAATGTATTGTAAAGCAAAAAAACTGTGCATTGGAAAGGAAAAATGCATTTTGTGTGAACAACCCCTTACGTTTTCCACACAAGTTTGCTAGTTAACAGTACCTGATGGGAAGTGATGTATTTGCTATGTGGACAGAAGTTCCGTCACACTGGAAGAAATGGCATCCATTTTAAAGACATGTCATCGCCACTAATTTACTTATATATAATATTGGTGAAGTAAAATCACACTCTCATACTACCGCGTACTCGGCCTTTATAGTTTATGGTTGTTCGCGCTTATTAGTTTTTCAAATCAACATGTATTGAGCATATCCGCTGCGTATTACGCATGCGCATAACATTAAAATTTCAAACATTCCTCTATTGGGTGTTGACAGAAACCATAACAGCAGCAGTTTAAAACATGTGCCTTATGACACCTGTTTTCAAAATTATGCTTGTTCAGTTGTCGCGTATATATGAACAGGCAAACGCTTTTGGCAAAAAAAACGTTAAATTATAAACGACTCTTAAAATGCTAGCTTAAATTGAAAACGCATTGGTGTTAACTGGGGTGTGGTGAGAAGAGACGAGATTGGGTCCACGAGAACGAGACGAGATTATTCGAGTACTTTTTAAGAAATCTTGCAGCTAAAAGTAGCAAAATGCAGCTAAAAGTCCTACACAGCGGTAATAGTTTGATTATGTTGTTTACATGTCTGTACTGCACTTCAATATTGCAAGTGAAATGGGAATACTCCACATGTCTTAATTCGATTTTGTTTTCGATCATTATGGCTTTAAGCATATCTAAAGTGCTATTCCAGCGTATGTTATGAGCCATGGTTAATCCGCGTGGCTGCAGTTGTCGCAGCCACTGCTTTTTCAACGTGGCAACCCTTGAACTTAACGCAACTCTGAGGCCAGCCGGTCAGGTGTGTGCAAAGCACCTGATGTGCGGTTCTAATCCAATCCTGCCTCCAATCTTCAGTGCTAAATTCACCCTCATGCTCCACCATAACATCACAATTTCCAAGATAACTTTTCACCTTGACGAGAAATCTTGTCATGTTTTAGTCTCGTGAGATCTTGTAGCCCGAGATTTCATCACATTCCAAGTGTTAACGCAACCTAAATGTACTGTAATGCCGTACAGTGTCGTATGACTCTGCGAAAAGGGGTGAGATTAAACAAGACAATTAGACATTTAATAAAGCTAGCAATTGGTCTATATTTAAAATTTCTGTACAGACAGGTCATGTTTTGATCTTTGATTGGTCTCATGCAGTCATGTGATGGGATTTTGCAGGTCAGAGTTCACTAAGCTTGAATTTCGCAATGCATTGAACTGCGAAACTTGTTGCATGAGCTTGCATTTCCGGTCTGTCTAATGGAAGTCTATTGGGCGAAAAGTGCAGTGTGACCGCGGCTTAATGAGTTGCTGTCGTGTGATTGGCTGATTAGATATTAGCATTAACAAGCAGTAGAACAGGTCTACCTAATAAAACGGCTGGTGAGTGTATACACAGTATCTGCGTAGCAGCAGATGAACCAATTTCCAAAAAAACATTTTTCAATCAAAGCACATGTTGCTATATGACAATGCAGAGCAATCATTATCATCTCAATTTCATTATCATAACTCCCAGGCTATAGTAAACCCTAGCAGGGAACACACTCATGAATACACACCCTCTAACTTTCTACAAATGCAAATCTATAAGCACGCAAACCATTTCATTAGATGTTTATGCTTATTTTATTCATGATATGTCCATAAATTTACATGAAATGCATAAAAAGCCCATAAAAAGGATGAAAATGGTGCTAAATATGTGTCATTATCCTACAAAATTTAACCTCTTTTGATTTGGGGTGAGAAACGACCCAAACATAGCAGGTTCTGTGCGATCCCCCCTACATAATTCAGCATAAATCACACATCCAATGGAGTTCTCAAAGAAAGAAGGTCAACCGTTGATGCCTCTGATGTTCAGAGATGTCACACAATAGACAAGTCACTTTTTTTTTCAGGGCATAAAGTGGTGACATTCTAGCCTGTAAAGACCCAGATATGTCACAAATGTGATATTTTAAAGAAAATGTCATCTCTTAACTCAATCCAGTTCCACTTCAGTGGCTGCGGGTTGCTTCCAGATTGGTTTTCTATAGAAGATTCTGTCAGTCCGAGTAAATGTTATGAAGAATGTGTGACGCCCCTGAGCCAGAGCTGCATTGACTTTGAGCGGGTTTATGGTGGAACTCTGGATTTCTCGTTGGTTAAGAGATGAGGAATTTGGAGGAATTCTGACCCGCTATTGGCTGACGAGTTGAATACTGAGAAATTGTTGCGTGCAAAGCCACAGGCACATGCTGTTGTCATACAGTACAGTTTAGAATGTGGTCTGTATATTCTCAAACATAAACATGTGTCATTGACAGAATTTTCTTTTGCATAAAATACCAAAAAAAAAATTTATATTGAATTTTTATATTAAAATTAAGACAAAAATATACAATTTTTTAACGTCAAAAGAGTTAAGAAAGCTAAATTTGGTGGACTAACCCTATTTTCAAAAACAAATATATTTTTGTGTATATATTTGTATAGCAAGGAAATTTTCACCGTATATATGATATTATTTTTTCTTCTGGAGAAAGTCGTATTTGTTTTATTTCGGCTAGAATAAAAGCAGTTTAAAAATTTTTTTAAACCATTTTAAGGTCAATATTATTAGCCTCTTTAAGCTATATTTTTACCCGATAGTCTACAGAACATACAATAGTTATACAATAACTTGCCTAATTACCCTAACCTGACTGGTAAACGTAATTAACCTAGTTAAGCCTTTAAATGTCACTTTAAAGTGTCTTGAAAAATATCTAGTCAAATATTATTTACTGTCATCATGGCAAAGATAAAATAAATCAGTTATCAGAAATGAGTTATCCAGATTTACAAAAATTCAGCAACTGCACTTATTCCTGCTATTAAGATGTGTTTTTATGAATCCATTCAGAATTGAATGATCACATGTTTATTTTCGCCCCCAGCACTGCCAATTTCCTTCCCTCACTCAAGCAGTTGTTTGCCATTTAACCAATTTGGCACACACTTGTTTTGTTTGCGCTCTGAAAAAGGCGTCTGCTGACACGCGGATTATGCAAAGTCACATCAGCGCATGCTAATATTGCCCGAATGCTTTATGATACAGATGGGGGGGAGAGAATTGCACATTTCTTTCTTTCATCTTCTAAAGCTGAGGTGCTTGTCAGCAGTGCTGAGCAGAGGATTGTGGGTTGGATTGTATAATGCAGTGGTGATAGGGAAAAGGCTTATGGAAAATCGCTCAGCCTCTCGTTCAGGCCTCGTTCTGTCCATCAGGTGTAAAGAATGACAAGAAAACCAACAGAGTGTCAAACCGCTAAATCTAGCTTGTAAACAAACAGATGGTAAATATTTATAATGGATAACAAACACCACAAATGTCACTCATGGGTGTTAACATACTGGAACTGAAAAGTAGTTTCAAATGATGTAATTTGCATATTGCATATTGTAAACGTTTTTGACAATATGTCAGATTTTGATTGGATTGTAAAGTAACGCAAGCCTTATTATTGTGTAGTGTAATATTTCCTAATTTTCACGTTTTGGTGAATTAGTTGCTAATTTGTACGTTTTATTTGTGCGTTTTTTGTCGTATCAGTGTAACATATCAGTGACTTTAATGTTTAGTAGGCGGAGTTAGGGGTGGGGCCTCATTTTTTTGTAAACACTAACATTTATTTTTATGAATTATTAGTGTCACGCTGCGAACCTAGCTTGTAAACAAACAGATGGTAAATATTTATAATGGATAACAAACACCACGAATGTCACTCATGGGTGTTAACATACTGAAACTGAAAATAAAACTGGTTTAAGGTCATGGAATTCACAACTTTTTCCGATTGATAGGCTATATTGTAAACGTTTTTGACAATGTGTCAGATTTTGACTCGATCATAAAGTAAGGTAAGCTATACTGTTTAATGTAATATATCCTAATTTGTACGTTTTGGTGGATTAGTTGCTAATTTGTACGTTTTTATTTGTATGTTTTTGTCATATCAGTATAACGTATCAGTGACTTTAATGTTTAGGAGGCGGAGTTAGGGGTGGGGCCTCACGTTTTTTGAAAAATGTTACATAATTACAAAAAGTATCATTATAATTAACTATTAAGAATTCATTTGTGTCGGTGCCAGTGGTGTAGTGGTTAGTGCGTTGACACATGCACTCACGGCGACCCAAGTTCGATTCCTGCTTCCTATGCCGATCCTTCCCCTCTCTCTGCTATCTATGCTTTCCTGTCAATACTCTACTGTCCTATCCATTAAAGGTGAAAACCCCCCAAAAAATAATAATTAAAAAATAATAATAATTCATTGGTATAATTAATAACAAAAAATTAAATTGTATATCTGAAAATTGTATTTTTTTCAAACGTAACTTTTTTCAGTGTGTATGAATTCTGAGATTATCAACAACAGACGTCAAGAACATCAACCAGCACTGGAGCTCACTTTTATGGCACTAGAAAAAGAGCAGCACAAACACAGGCATTCTTCAGAAATTCTTTCAGTATGTTGGACAGCAGGAAGTCAGTCACAGGTGTGGAGCGTCACGAGGGTGAGGGGTTAGCTTTACCTTCAACAAACTCCTGAGATGAATGTGTCCTCCAGAGAACCGCTTGAACTTCACAGTCTAACCAGTGTTTTTGATATGAGATCACAGGCAACCTCACCGTCTCCATATGTGCAGCAGGAAGCCCCGAGTTGAGTTTCTATGTAACTATGGACACACACACACACATATTCATTCTATTTATTCTAAATCGGGACATAATACATCGATTTCTATTGTTTTTAAACATTTTATAACCTACACCTAACTCTAAATATAAACCAAACCCTAATTTTTGGAGATTTTTACATTTTCCAAAACATTTTGTTTAATTTTTATAATAGTTTTACAATTGAGAAAGAAGAGACAAAGGGAGGTTTTTGGATAATTTGAAAGTTTTTGCTCTCTTTGGGAACACATTTGTACCCCCACTTACACACACACACATACACACACACCTCACACATGTTTTATGAGGTGTTGGAAGAAATGAGTCGAGGCTTTTGGCTTCTCCAACACCACTCAAATGAAGGAAAAAGGTCATTTCCTTTAGGTGTCTCCAGAAGTCATCAACATTCCAGCTCTTTTCAGGAAAATCCATGTTAGGACTCTTGAGTCACTAATAATAAAGTAATTACCTTATATCACTCTTAATGTTGACTTGGCGCAGATGTAGGAACTTTCTAGACACATTCAATCCAGACACCACTCTGTCGGTTCACATTATCCTGTTGAATACAAAGAGTTTGGTTATTTACAGTAATGACGATCACTTTCACATTATTGAGCCAATGAATTGTACCAAGAAGATTTATATAATACACAAGACATGTCACTCGTATAATTTTGAATGAGGAAAAGTGTCAATATGGCAAATGAAGCCCTGCCTTCTAGTATTGGAGCCAATCATCAATCGACATAGACTGATGAGTCTCCAGGGGACGGGCTCAAACCAGACGTGTGTTTTTACGAGTTTCTGCAGATTTTGTGTGAATTTTGTTGGCGAATGTTTTCGTTAGCTTGGGAAGCAATTTTGGAGAATTTGATGTTTCCCCAATCAAACAGAATGCCCGGGCATACTTACTTGCCTTAAAGGCATAGATGTGTACACTAGATAATGCATACGGACCCTGAGCATGCGTCAACACCACATTTGTACAGGGCTCACAAGACAAACGTCATTCAACCACATTTAGTCAAGACCAAAGCCATCCTGAAGATGCTGGACTTTTTGCTCTGCGTACGGGTGTAGTAACAGGCAAGCAAAGAAAACAAAGCATAAAGGCTGAACATTTCATAGATAAGATTTCGTTTTTTACGATTTTGTATGTTACGAACTTTTGTGCTCAACAAGTAATGTTGTAGATGATAATAGAGTCACCTACTGCACTGACCATGAGGCAAAGTAGAACCAACTTGCACTAAATACTAGGCTTATGCTTGTTTTGTTGAATAAAATCAGCAAACAATGTAAATGAAATATGACAACAAGACACTGCAGTGGCAGAAACGTCTATTATTGTTGGCTAAGTGAAATAATGGCTAGTTTTTGAAGTAACTTATAAGGGTGCCTGATAACATAATGAACCTTTTCGATCAGAAAGGTGGGTGTGCACATTGAGACGCAGGGTTATCGATGGTTCACACGAGTCGTTCATAACGAAGATTCATTCACAAACGAATCGCTCCCTCTGTTAGAATGAGAAGTGGAAGCAGGAGAGGGGGTGTGTTTCAGGACATGGATTAAATTAAATTTAACAGGGAGGGAGGATAATACATTTCCACGCACACAAACACATGTTTTTGTCGGCAACGCCTGTGCGATCACTTATCCATCGATGTAGAAAAGTGATGTAAAATTATAATTTTCGTAATTTGAAAAAATATTTGCATACTGACAGGCCCGGATTAAGAATTCAGAGGCCAATGTCTTGTAGCCCCCCGATAAATTAGTATAATATAATATTTTAAAAATAAAATTAATCTATAATGTATTGCCTGCATTTTTAAAATAAATATAAATTAAATCTTTGTAGACTAGAAATATATGCACAGTATATCATGTAACGCATTTAAAGCATACTTGGAAAAAATTAAATACTAATACAACTAGTGAAAATGAATGGATATTAATATACTTGTTCAAGTTCTCAGAAGTAGTACTAATATAGTAATATTTATTTAAGGGTATTTTTAATGTATAACTTCTACAAGCTTATAACGCATATGATTTAGATGCGACACCTTTCCAATCCAGTTCTATGAATCTGAATCCTCAATAATACAGTCACTTATAAATAATTCCTACTTGTCTTCCTCGTGATGAAGAGTAGGCAAAATCTAATATGTGGTGCCTTCCAGACGCACCACGCAATGAATTCCGCAAGCGCGCCACAAGTAGCGTGACAACAATTGACCGATCAGCTTCAGCTTGTATGGAATATATACATTTCGGTAGACTAATTATCTCAGACAAACACAGAACATCTAAACACTGCAGTGCAGTGTATCAGAGCTGCAGCAATGAGAAAAAAATGATGGACTGTTGGATCCTATGGCTGGAATTGCTTAAATCACAAAATCCACCCCTGAAAAGGACGAAAACCTGATGGGTTGATGTTCGTTGTTGTAAGATGCTAAAACACTCCAGCTGCCTACAGCAATTTGTAGGCACATATTAATATTTTTGAGAATGTATGCGGCCTGCGTTTGTCGTTTGTGAATCTGTCAAAAAATTCTGGGTTTGCAAAAAAAAAAAGACATTTTGAAATGAAGTTTCTCGGAAACTTGCGAAAACGATTTAGAACAAACAATTCGATATGCCGCGAAAAAGAGCCAAAGCATGTGTGTAAAGACGGGGTGTAACTCCATGACTTCATCAGAGCCGACAGAGGCCAAAGATTTAGGTCAAAACATTGGCAAGACGAGGTGGAGCCCAGCAAACGCATCCAAATAAAAGATTCTCACACACACACAGGCACACACACATCTAAACACAGTCCAGCTGGAATGCCAAAACCCAGAATAAAACAGCTTGTCGATTTCTGTGTGGTAATTGAGCCTGCTGGTTTTGATTATTGACCTGTTAAATCATGACACGTACAGCCCATCAAGAAGAAAAACAATTAGAGATGACGTGACCCTTCGGCGGCAATGCACGCATAGTCTCTCGCTCCCGCTCATTTTGCTAGAAATTGTATATATCCTGTCAGTAAATTCTGAACCACTCTTTATTAGCCCACTATGAATACGACAGTGGTCAAAGACAGCCGGAAAAGAGAGAGTGAACAATCGCCAATAAAGAAGAAATTCAAAGATTCCATCATCTCCAGAGAGGATCTCGACATTGCTATTGCTAACGGCATCAAGCTAGCGCTTACGGAACAGCAACGTTCTCTCGATTCGGTAGTGGCCTCGACCGTAAGAGAAGCGATAGACTCTGTACTGACACCTGCACTTCGTGATCTACATTTAGATATACAAACAACAAACGATTCTGTAAAAGAGCTAAAAACAGAAGTTGAAAAGCTAACCGTCGCGGCCAAACAGACACGTGACCGGGTTGATTCCGTTCAAGCAGCTGCACGTGAGGATAGGAGGACTGTCACAAACTTAAGAAATCAACTGGAACAACTCACCGAAAAAATGACGGACATGGAGGACAGAAACAGAAGAAATAATATACGACTGGTGGGGTTGCCGGAGGGGGCGGAAGGCTCCGATGCAGCTGGCTTCCTCAAATCCAATCTTCCAAAGTGGATCCCTTCACTAAAAGGCCGTGACATAGAGATCGACCGGGCCCATCGCGTGTATGACGGAAGGAAAAATTCTGATCGGCCGCGCACTCTCATTTTCCGTGCTCTGAGATGGCATGACAGATCAGCGATCCTAAAAGGTGCTCGGCAGGCATACCCGGTGAAATATATACAAGACAAAGTCACGCTACTATTTTTTCCTGACTTCAGTTCAGCCACGACTACCAAGAGAAAGAGCTTTAATCCAGTCTTGAAGAAGATGACAGCACTTGGTCTCAAGCCCTTCCTCACCTATCCCGCAGTAATTAAACTACGGCATAAAGGTGAGCATATGATATTCGACTCTCCTCAGAAGGCAGAGGATTTTATTACTTCATTGCCACTGAAGACATACTCTGCAGCGCTACAAAGCAAAGAGAAGACAACAGCTACCGTCTCTATCTCCTCAGTGCAACGAGAGAAAATTAACGACGAGGTCGGCGGCGATCATTGTAACTGCACTGAAGAGGACAATAACAAGATGCCCATGGAAACTTATTAATTTCCCTTTGGGATCTTTCTCTTGCACGCTCATCTGCGGACTGGTAAATAATAATGTTTATGTATGTGTATGTATGTATATAGATATGTATATATGTATGTATGTATGTATGTATATGTGTATATATATATATATATATGCATATTTCTTTTTTATTTTATTTGAAATTATTTTTATTTTCGGGCTAATGAAGAGCAGGGTCAACCATTATGTTTCTGGCTTGGTGGGCCTTTTGGGGACATGTTTTGCGTTGAAGTGGACTGGTCACGCATTAATAGGTGTTTTTGTTGTTCACGCAGACCTACACTCTCTGTAATGTGCGGTCTGTTTTGGTTGTTCACAGTTGGTTGTTGTTTCTTGTTCTCGTTTTTTTCTATGTCCTGCAACAGACATCAATACTTTTATTTATCTAGCTTTTATTTTAAAAGAATTATACATTTAGAGGGATTGGTATCTAGGGTACATACTAATGTTTACAAGTCACTAGAAATAAGTCAAAGTGTTTGTTTTTCTTCAGCTAGGCAGACTCATGGTATTACAAGCTCAGAATGTATGCTCTGAATATTTTATCACTAAATGTGAATGGCCTAAACTCTCCTGTTAAGCGTACCCGAATATTAGAATATTTGCACCGTAAATCAATCTCTTGTGCCCTGATACAAGAGTCCCATTTAAAACAATGCGATGTGGCACGTTTCCAAAATAAGTTTTACAAATTGGCAGCCTACTCTTGTGCACATAATAAAACTAAGGGGGTGCTCATCTTAGTTCATAGGAAGTTACAGTTAACCATTGAACATACTGGGAATGATGAGGAAGGTAGATTTGTCTTTATACGCTGTAAAATACATAATGACAGATTAGCACTGGTCTCTATCTATGGTCCGAATGAAGCAGACAGTAAATTTTTTACAGATATTTCCAATATATTACTTGAGCAGATTGATTGTCCTTTAGTGATGGGCGGTGATTTTAATGCTGTCTTAAATCCTGCACTGGATAAATCTCACCCTGATACTGCAGCTTATACATCCTCTAAGTTACTGAATAAATTTATCACTGAACTTAACGTGATCGATCTTTGGAGAATCCAAAATGCCAAATCTAAGGACTTCACTTTTTTTTCTAATAGACATAAAACCTTCTCTAGGATAGATTACATATTTCTCAGCCCATCTCTAATTCCTCTTAATCCTTCCATCTCTATATTACCAATTTTATTGTCTGATCATTCTGCAGTATTATGTAATGTTCACCTTTCCAACATTAAGACCAAGGCCCCTAGATGGCGTTTTAATACATCACTGCTAAATAATCAGTCATTCATTAAATCGCTAAAAGATCATATAAAGGAATTTCTCGAAAGGAATATATCTGGTGAGGTAGACCCTCAAATACTGTGGGAAACGGCAAAGTGTATAATACGAGGATTCTGTATATCTTTTTCATCTGCTCTAGCCAAAGCAAGAACCCGACAATTTACACAATTAGAAAATAAGATCCAATGTTTACAAAACTTACAAAAACAAAACTTTTCTGATCAACAAGCAACACAATTGCTCTCCTTGAAAGAGGAATATGACTTACTTTCACAATCAAAGGCAGAGTTTATATTGCACAGGACGAGGCAAAAATACTATTATGAATCCGAGAGACCTAGCCACTTATTAGCCCTCAGGCTGAAAGAATGTGAATCTAAAGCATACATTAGCGCAATAAAATCTCCAGATGACCAGGTAACCATAAATCCTATAACAATTAACAACATATTTAAAGGGTATTACACAAATTTATACAAAACAGAAACTAATTTTGATGAGTTAGCTTGTAAGGAGTACTTGGATAAATTAGAAATGCCTTGCATCACACAAATAGATAAAGACTCTCTGGAGGCCCCGTTAAGCCTGAAGGAGCTTCATGAAGCACTAAAAAGCCTTCAGAAGGGCAAGTCACCGGGCCTAGATGGCCTCCCTCCTGAATTATATTTAGAAATATGGGATATGGTAGGGACTCTCATGCTTGATTCATTTAATTTTGCTATTAAATATGGTACATTTCATAGAGACCAAAAAACATCATTGATCTCATTGCTTCTTAAAAAGGGTAAAGATTCGTTAGATTGTTCCAGTTACAGACCAGTATCACTTATCCCATGTGATCTAAAAGTTTACGCTAAAACTCTTGCCTTTCGCATGGAGAAGGTAATTCACAGCTTAATCAAGGAGGATCAAACTGGTTTCATTAAGGGACGTCATGCAGCTGATAATATGCGGCGACTGTTTCATGTTCTTGATTTCGCAGACTCTCTTCCAAACCCGTGTGCGGTTTTTTCATTAGACGCAGAAAAAGCCTTTGATAGGCTGGAGTGGAACTACATGTGGGCAGTTCTGCAGTGTTTTGGTTTCGGTGAACATTACATTGCTATGATTAAGACACTTTATCACTCACCTGAAGCATCAGTTTTAACCGGAAACATTATTTCCCCCCCGTTTTCTTTACAGCGTGGAACAAGGCAGGGATGTCCACTTTCCCCTTTATTGTTTTGTTTATCCCTTGAACCACTAGCACAAGCTATTAGAAACTCTGATGTCCCACCGATTAAGATTCATGACCATAATCATATTATTTCACTATATGCTGATGACATTATTTTATTTCTGGACCATTTTGATGTGTCAGTAACCAGTATAATCAAGGAATTTGATCACTTTAGTAGTTTATCAGGGTACAAGATAAACTGGACCAAATCGGCTTTAATGCCAATCAACAGTGTTAAAGTTAATTCTCCTATCCCTTCATTCATTCCTATTAAAGATTCTTTCATATATTTGGGTGTAGCTATATGTAAAGATATTCATAAAATTGCCAGAAATAATTTTAATAACATTTTAGTTAAGATTAAAAATGATACTCAAAGGTGGAATAATCTTAAAGTCTCTCTTCAAGGCAAAATCTCCACGGTCAAAATGAATTTATTACCTAGGCTTAACTTTCTTTTCTCTATGCTGCCTCTTTCTCCCCCTCCAGGTTACTTTAAGGAGATTGATTCCATACTTTCTCAGTTTATCTGGAATGGCAAACGTCCCAGAATAAAACTAGTCACATTACAGCGTTCTATATATTCAGGAGGATTGGCTGTACCAAATTTTGAATTTTATTACTTGTCGTTTCGACTTAAAGATCTTCACATCTGGGTTGATCCTCAATCTAAAGTTTCATGGAGAGTAATAGAAGCTGACAAGGTTAAACCACATAGACTCCAAGATATCTTATTTGCTGGAATAGGAAATAAAAATGATAAACACAAATTTGGCCCGATTGTGGCCAATTCAATTAGGATCTGGAAAAGAGTGGAACGACTTATGGGAGGACCTTTTAAATTTTGTAACAATACCCCCTTATGGCACAACTTTAAACTCTTATGTGGAAATCGGCCATTTGTCCAGCCTTCTTGGTCTACACTGGGCATAAACACATGCGGTGACTTGTATGATAACCAGGGTCTCTGCTCATTTCAAGAATTAAGGACTAAGTTTTGTTTACCAGCATCATCATACTTTGTCTTCTTTCAATTACGCTCTGCTCTCAAAGCCTATGGTGTTCCCTGGGCATCCCCTATTTCCTCTCATCCTATGTGGGATTGGATCGCACCACCCTCTGGTCGACCATCTGTTTCCGTAATATATAGCAAACTTAATGATCATACTGCAAAGCCTCTCTCTGTCAAACTCATATGGAATCGTGAACTAACAGATCTAAACTTATCGATTGACTGGGACAGGGTGTGGGCTAACCTAATTTTAACCTCTAAAAACTTAGCTCATCGTCTTATCCATTTCAAAGTTATACATAGAGCATACATAACCCCTTATAAGAGGTTTAAAATGAAACTGCAGTCGAATTACAACTGTCATATCTGTAACACTGTATCCTCAGGTAATTTTCTTCATATGTTTTGGGAATGTCCAATTGTTGCCGACTTGTGGTCTCATGTAAATTCTGTTTTGTCCTTTTTACTACAAGTTGATTATGTGTCTAATCCGGGTTTATGTCTTCTCAACGATGATACTAATTTCTGTATAAGTACACTAAAGAAGAGAATGTTATTTGCTGGTTTTACAGCTACAAAGAAGGCAATCATACAAAATTGGTTTTCTCCGCACATGTGTGCAAAAACATTTTGGATTCATAGCCTCCTCAAAATAGTGACTTGTGAAGCTACAATAGCCCAAATCAATAAGGCTAGACCTAGTACCATTGATGCATGGCAATGTTTCTCTTCCAGCATTTTGGACTATATAAAGGAATGAACATTATTTATTTTTCTTTATTTTTATTTTTTCTCCTCCATGTAAATCTTTCAGATTGAAAATTGTTTTATGTCTGTTGCTCCCCCCTCCCTTGATTGTTTTGTTTGAATGTTGTTTTCATTTTGTTAATCTAAAATCAATAAAATGTTGATCACAAAAAAAAGAAGAAAAACAATTAAAAGTAATGAAGACGTGACAAGTTAGTTTCCCTGCTCATGTTTTTCATGTCTGGTGGGGTCGTGGAAGGAACGCTTTCCTTTAACACACACACACATTTATGTTGCGTCTGGAAAACATTTTGTATTGTCTTATTTCGATTAGCTAGAAAAGCCTGTTTTTAAATCGCAAAGAAGCAAACAAAACATTTTTCTGAAGGGTTGTTAGTGATTGGTGTATCAGCCAGGCGATTAATAGGACGATATTTGGCCTTTTTGAAAACATTGGCAGGTTATCTTGAGGTTAGCGCAAAAAAACCCGGATTTACAAGCCTGGCTTATGTATCAATCTCTTATAAATGTACGCTATGATTTTGTGGTTTGTGATTAGAAACAGACTTCCTCCCACTGACCACGAAACTGCCACAAAATGTGATGCAATCGTGACCAACGATAATAGATATTTTTGTTAAATAACAACTTATGTGAAGCAACATTGTAAATGTAGTGTATTTTGTACATCAAAATGATTTGAGACCATTCTTAGCTTGCTAAAGCTAATCTTAAACTATCTAATAATAATAACAAATATATTTTTGTTACTACTTACTTTGGTTACCCACGTGAAAAGTACTGTAGTCATCATTCATAGTAAATACTACAGTGTTTTTAAACCATATTATAGTAAAGTGTATATATACACAGTATTTGCAACTCTTTGTTAATGAATGCTGAGGCAAAAAACTGTAGTATTAACTTTAATAGTATAAACTTTAATAAATACTGTAATATAATTTAGCATTTTACTACTGTAAATTCTGGTGTCCTGTAGTAGAATACACCCTAGTTGTAAAACAATACAGTATCTGGTAATTTGTTTAAATTACTATAGTTGTGGTGTTACTATAGAAACTATTAATAACCACAATAGATTATTTCAAGTAATTTACTATACTATAGTATGATTCAAAAACCCTGTAGTATTTACTATAAATTACTATAGTATTTTTTTTATGTGGGTAGCAACTTGTAATTAACAAATATTAAAAAATTTTAACTTTTTTGTTGCTACAAACTAACTAGCTAAGCTACACGCTAATCCTAAGTAGCTCAAAAATCTTTAGCTATTTTATTAATACTTTCTGATAAAACTGCAGTTTTGCTTGAATCTCTACCTTGCTAAGCTAGCTAGCATTTCTAAATATCTTTAGACACTTTTGATAGCAGTTTGCTGAATTCTTTACAATTTGACGTTAAAACTGTAGTTTAATTTACATTGTTGAAACTACCGCTACCTAAGCTGCAAGCTAATACTGAACTCACCACCCTACAAGACGCTAAACACAGCTATAAAGATGTTTAGAAATTGCTAAAGATGATTCATTCAAATGTGAATAAAGTCTTCTAAATATCTTTGTAGCTGCTATTAGCATCTTGTAGGGTAGTGAGCGAAAATTAGCTAGATAACGGCTCCGAACTATAAGTAGCAACCTGTGACTTCCCTAACAATACAATTCTCACAAATTGCGACCTCACACAGAGAAACCCTGGTTTAATCCTTCCGCATACAGTTTTCCTATCGGAAATATACAACACTTGAAGTTACATCAGTGACAGGATATGATCTCATCAGATGACTTCCTGTATCCTGTGCAATTCAGCTGAAGGGAAGTGCAGTATCCGTGTTTGGATTTGCTCATTTCCCCAACATACTAAAACGACGGACATGAACAAGACACACTGGATGCTTTTCCTAACCTTTCACAGAAAAATACCATGGTAAAATCATAGTAATACAACAGTACCATGATCAAAATCAGGCAACAGAACTACAATTTCCTTATTTTCCCAAGTTATTCCCAAGGAGCAAAATAGGAGCAAAAATGCATTTTTAAGCAGAAAGTATTAGTAAAATGGGCTTCCTTCTCATTATTGACTGTAACCTTCAGAAAGTAATCTTTGTTCTACCATCATAGAAGTTTTCAAATTTTTTCCCCCACAAAATATGTGGTTTTGTTGGTTATTTTATAAAAACACTGTTCTAAAAACATGGTATAACCACAATTTCAATTCTTTCAAATTTTCAAACAATAAAGGTTACATTAATTCTGAAATGAAAGAAAAGACATTTATTTATTTATTTATTTATTTATTTGAATGTTTCATAATTAATTTTAAAATCTCCGCTGTGCCAAAAAAAGTTTAAAGTGCCAAAAAAAATTATGTCGTATTTACAGATTAAAAAAACACTGTAGTACTTTTGAACCATTCATTCATTCATTTTCTTTTCGACTCAGTCCCTTCATTAATTTGGGGTTGCCACAGCGGAATGTGTTGCATATGTTTTACGCAGCAGATGCCCTTCCAGCCGCAACCCATCACTGGGAAACCCCCATACACACATTCACTACGGTCAATTTTAGCATACCCAATTTCCCTATAGCAAATTTATCCACAACTTATTTATTTGATATTTATTATTCATTTATTTTCTTTTCAGTTTAGTCCCTTTATTAATCCAGGGGTTGCCACAGCGGAATGAACCGCCAACTTATCCAGCATATGTTTTACGCAGCGGATGCCCTTCCAGCTGCAACCCATCTCTGGGAAACATCCATACACACTCATACACTACGGACAATTTAGCTTACCCAATTCACCTATACCACATGTCTTTGGACTTGTGTGGGAATCCGGAGCACCCGGAGGAAACCCGCGCGAACACGGGGAGAACATGCAAACTCCACAACTGACCCAACCGAGGCTTGAACCAGTGACCTTCTTGCTGTGAGGCGAATGTGCTACCCACTGCGCCACCACGTCGCTACTTTAGAACCATACAAATAATAAAGTGTATTTAACTCTTTATATTAAAGTATTTACTTTAGTAATAATACTATTTAATACTAATAATACTATATTATTATATTTATTTATTATATATATTATTATTTGTATGTATTTTTATATTCTGGGTGAGGCATAAAACAAAAAAATGTTCATCCAATTAAATATTGTCAGGACGATAATTCCCATAATTCTGATAAGTAGCCCAAACTGTCTGTCAACAAATGTAGATTTGTACATTTCTGCACCTTTGTTCACGCAGATCCACCGATGCCCGTTCACGCACACCGCGGTCAAGTGTACACAAGTGACAGCGCTAAAAACAAATGCTGAATAAAAACTTTTTAAAATCCTGAATCAGTATTGGAGTTAATTTTGCAAACTGGAGGAAGGACAACACCATGGCTGAAGTATTTCTTTTAGACAGGTAATGTTCTGTTTTAAAACTATTTTAGTCACGCAAAGCTGATGTAGATTTTGTTGTTTTACGAATGGGTTATATGCACAGAAGTGTTGTTCAGCCACGTAAATCTTCTGGAGAATGACTGATGTGAGTATTTTCAGTTTCATAAGGTCCTTTTACAGCATCAATAATGTAGATTTTTATTTAGTTTAACAACAAAACATACGTTAATAGCGCTATTCCGACTAGCTTGCTTTACCGAGGTGAAGTTGGTTTTATATTCACATTGGTTCATTTTTGAACAATGACAACCTGTGACGCACTCCCTATATTGTTTACCATGCTACTCTGAATATTCGGTCTGAAATAACATGTAAGTATGGCTCATTAATAAGTGTAATTCCTGCACCATGCAAGCCAACCAATAAGCATACAGTAGTTGCTTTAGGACAAAGCGCATGAGCGAGTTAGACCAGCGATCCTTGCATGCATGAAATATTGCACATTATGACAAGTTTTGCTTGCAACAGAACTAAAAATGTGCTAGATATAGTACAGATTTAAAGTTTTCTAACTGCAGAATGACATGATTTAGTAGTGGGATGTCTACTGTCATTTTTAAGGTGCGTGCATTAGTGATTTCAGGAGCCTTGGCTTTGGACGGCAGAGGAGGGACTGTGATTTCAAAGCTATTATGCTAACGGTTGCTACTGCATCTTTAATGAATGCTGCAGCATACTGTAGTATTAACTATAGTGAACTGGTCAACTGTAAAAAAAATACCACATTATACTTTGTTTTCACTATAGTAAATTGTGGTGTATTGTCGTACAATATACCCTTGTCGAAATGTTGTTGTGTTCCCATAGCAACTATAGAATTACGACAACAGAAACATTCAAGTACTTTAGAACAGTATAGTTCCAAAACACTATCCGCTTGTTAAGTGTGACGTCACGTGAAGTGGCTTCCGGGTCCAATTGCTCTATCAAACTAAGACTCAACAAATGGTAATAATAAACATTTACAAAACTATGTAATACTGTACTTATACACTATAAATCACAATCGCAATAAATATATATCCATGCCAAATAACCGATGTCCAGAAAGTAATACATTTTTTATAAAATTGTTAAAATATCTGTCACGTAGCAAGTCTAGAGACATGATTTTATATCAAATTCACTTTAATGTGACTAAAAAGTGGTCATAAATGAGTATTTTCTCAATTAGTAGCGGCTTGGACCCAGATACACGACATACGACTTAACAAGTGGATAGAGTTTACCATCAATATTACTATAGTATTTATTTTTCATGTGGGATATAATAAAAACATCTTAAACATGAGATTTTTTTCCGAGATAGTCTTCATAACAGCATCCAAGTGATGCTTTTACCACAATTCACACTCACGGCACATTTCCACAGGCATTCCTTTGATAAATTATTAAAGGCAACCAAGGCATTTTCTCAGACTCATCAGTAGTGCCCGTCAGCCTCGGAAGATGAAGATGAATTTGTGTACGATCGGACAATAAATCACAAATATTAGCAGTTCAAAGGCACCGGAGATACATCGCAACTTGAGTCAAATTTCACATTTACTCTTGAAATATAATTAAACGTCAATCTGCGTCTATTAAAATTGAATTTCTATAAATAAATGTCACTTGTTTTGATTTTTCCACAATGACATTTATGCATTTTTAAAAGCGTTCGAGCGCAATTTTAAGCCCAGCATATCTCCAATTCACATTTCATTACATATTAGAGAGAGAGAGAGGTCTAGCTATCTAGGGCAGACAGACGCATATAGTGGACGATCCAGAAAAAAAGGCACTTGCACACCTTGGCAGTCGTTTGAGACGCATGAATGAGAAATGCGAAGGATGAGAAGGAAGATAAAGGAGAGATATAGCCAGTGTTTTAGGCTTATTATTTGACAGTGTTTCTATATCGGGCAGAGGAACATGTGCCCTGAATTGCTTGAAGCACAGTATGTGTGTCTCAGGGGTCAGGACGAGGGTCAAAGAATCACCTCTTCTGACGTCATTAATCCCCATTGGCATCAACAGAAGAACCATTGCAGTACAACGTTAGCATAACCTTCATAAATGATGATGAATTGCTTTAGAATTCCACATGTATGTGGCTAATGGACTCTGGTTCTTTTGCTTTACTCGATAATGCCGTTTTCTGTGCAGCTTCTGATCCGTTTTATTGAATACATTTATTTGGGAGATTAACTTTAATGAATAGGTTGAAAATGTTATTCTTTTACCTCAAAATTATAGCAATGATTGACAATAATTTGTCATAACTTAAGCTTAACTAAGTTAAAATAATATAATACAAATGTAAAAATGTCAATTACAATATGAGCACATGAATTGTCTGTGTAAATCTTTCAGAAATGTTGTTCAATTTAATGATTTTTTTTTCAAACAACTGACAAAGAAAATGTATTTTATTGTCATTTTTAATTCGAACATTCGAAATTTAGGTAATATTTAATACTACACTACACGGTCTGTCTATATAGTCTGCCTGCCTGCCTGCCTGTCTGTCTATTCCATTCTTTCTTTCTTTCCTTTAATTTCTATCAAGCATTGTTTACAGTATATCTATCTATCTATCTATCTATCTATCTATCTATCTATCTATCTATCTATCTATCTATCTATCTATCTATCTATCTGTCTGTCTATCTATCCATCTACCATTTTGTCTCTCTATCTATCTATCTATCTATCTACATGGTTTTGGTTTCCCACTCGAGTCTCAGAGAATATTTTGCTTTATTCATAGCTTGGAATGTTCTAGCATTTTATTTAAAAGATAATATTTAATTATTTATCCTTTTAGGGATTATTTTCATCATGAAATATTTTTTACTGATTTTTAAAGCTATTAGATGCATCTATCCATCAATCCATCCCATTCTTTAGCACTCACCACACACCAGCTATAGGTGGAGTGGAGAGACATAGAGCCAATTTGCTGGATGGGGATGATTTGGAGGCCATGATGGGTAAGGGCCGATGGAGAGTTGACCAGGACACCGAGGTTACACCCCTACTCCTTACGAGAAGTGCCATAAAATTTTTAATGACCACAGAGAGTCAGGACCTCGTTTTAACATCTCATCTGAAAAACAGCGCTCACTGACAGTATAGTGTCCTTTTCACTATACTGGGGCATTAGGACTCATCTGTCAACTAGTCAGACTTTATGACTATCTGGTCAACTAGAATCTAGATAATGTAATTTTCAAGAAAAAATCTGATTCATTGCATTCGATAACAGCTGCAACCCATCACTGGGAAACATCCATACACACTCATTCACACACATACACTACGGAAAATTTTGCTTACCCAATTCATTATTGCATGTCTTTGGACTTGTGGGTGAAACCCTGAGGAAACCTACGCCAACACGAGGAGAACATGCAAACTCCACACAGAAGTGCCAACTGACTCAGCCAGGGCTCGAACCAGCGACTGTGAGACGATTGTGCCTAATTTAATGATTATTAATCTAAATTATAAGCTACTTTTGAACTGTTATTTTATAGTGCATTTCACAATTTTTACTGTATTTTTTATTAAAAATAAATGCAGCTTTGGTGAGCGGGATAAACTTATTTTAAAACATTTAAAATTCGTACTGACCCCAAACCTTTGACCGGTTGTATAGCATTGTTTTTGTAGTGAAATAAAAGTACAAAGAATAAATGTTCTATTTTAAGTCATCTTTATTTTCCATATAGCTGTAAAATAAATCAGTATTCTGTACAAATCCAATCAATAATCTAAACACTTCCAATGTATACAATTAACCAAAAATGTGTTTTGGAATTTGTGATTTTTTTTATTATTCTGCGATATATATTGCGATAGGAATACAATTATAGGAATACCTAGATGTGCTGAATAACTATTTGGAAAGAATTGATCATTAAGATTGATTGGGATGATTCGGTAGGAGAGTGCATATGCATAAAATATAAGAAACAATCTAAAAGCATAAACAAGTTCAATAAAGAAAAAGATACCAATTAAATAAACAGCGTTTGATTGTTGAACTGTATTCAGGGTAGGGTTGCACCAGCTGATCGTAAGTTCTTTCTTAAACTGGAACAAAGTCCAAACTAGGGGCTTAGTAACTACTAGCGGTTTGTAACTAAATTTGTTTTCACTTCGGTTGCACCAAATGTTCTTAGGGCAAACCGTAGTTAGTAGGTCGTAAGCTCTCCGTAAAGTCATGCGTAGTCGCATTGAATGACGTAACATCCAATAAAAAGCATTTAAATTGTTAAACTGCTTTAAAATTCGGCATCTAATGCATCTATATATAACTGTCCTATGAAAATGAAATGATAAATTACATTTTTATGGTTCACTAAATTACAGTCAGTCACTAATAACAGACGGTGTACACATCTGTTTCGTGAGCCATGAATGAACGCAAAGTTATCAAAACATTAAACTTGAATTTTTTTAAATATTCTACATATGAAAGAAAAAAAGAATATGAAGAAATTCTCATTTCAATTGATGGACACAAAACACTCCTTGCAAAAAAATTAAACTCTTCTTTCTCAAACTGAAAAAAATGCGGGATTTGGGAGGAAAATAAGGCTGTGAATGGAGGGAGATCATTCTTCTTTATCATCGCGAGTTCCTCAATGTAAACTAATCTCACCGTCGTCTTATGTCTACCATTTTACATGGGGGGAGGCTGCCGTAAATATTTAGTTGGAAGGTAGCGTTACATTTAAAGGAAGTTCAGTGGTGCAACACAAAAATCTTTAGTAGTGCGAATGTTGTAACGCAGTGTCCCTTTAAGTTACAACTAGGTTATGGTTTAACTTCCGCACTGCTGGTGCAACCAGCCCCAGGTGTACAATAATTAATTAATCGAATGTAAAATAATCCTGCACAGTCTTCGTTTGATAAACAATAAAATCATTATTAATTTGTCAAAGTTACAAATTTGCCAAATGATGAATTATAATCCAGACTCAACATTGCGTATACTCGCGATGTGACTATTGCGAATGATCACATTGCGATATCGATGCCGAAACGAAATATTCAACATAGGCTCATTCTAAAAATATAGCCCTGTATACATTTCTGGAGATCGCAAATTATGTAGCCAGAAGTATGTATGGCTGCATTTCATCTTTAAAACGAATGATACGGGGCGGTATAACGCGGTTCCTTTTCTCGCTTACCAATTGACCTTCATATAGATGTTTTTTCCGCTATTACCAGTTTGTCCGGTAGCTCCACATGTACGTCGGTGGACTTGAGACGCAGAGCGGAGTTGACCGTGACAACAGAGTTCGAGTGCCGGTGAAGAACGGTTCCAGAAAGCAGGTAAGACAAAAACAGAAGCTAAAAAAATAAAACAGAAACAAGTAAATAACAGGGTGAGAATGTGGTAAAATCTGAAAACGTGGTATAAATCAGGGGACTTTGCTGTTGCTGGATTTCTTTTTAAAAAACTACGGTTGGGTTTAGGGAAGGGGGTGGGCAGATCAATCTGTGCTTTTTAAAAAACTATTGGTTGGGTTTAGGGAAGGAGGAGGGTGGGTCAGTCAATCGGTCGGATAGTCAGTCAGTAGATAGTCAGTTGACAGTGTTCTCTGGTGGATTTACATGAGAACAGCAGGTGCGAATGGCACTTGCGAGAGAAATTTGAGATCCCAAAAAGCATACACAGTGGTGGATTCGCGAAAACAAAAACTTTTTTTCTTTAAAGTAGATCCTGGGACGTAACATTTTTTACTCTCCAGAAATATATACAGGGGTACGTAAACAGAATGAGCCTGGGTTGGAAATATTGTGCAACGCTAGAATGACTCACTAAAAAGAATCAGTTCACAAAATCTTTAGCATTTATCATAGCAGGGAATTTAGTTGATGACACTACAGCTGACAAACCTTCAGTATCTTGGGCTTTTAAAAGTTTGTATAAAAGTATGTCTTTGCTGATTGCGAAACACTAAAGCTGCATAAAACCAAAGACAGAGTCTGTTCATGGGCGACTGATGTTTTCAATTTCTTCTGGCCTCTGGACTCTGACTGGGCAGCGCTTTTAAACTGATAAACGGATTAAAATACCATCCGCTGGCACCTTAACGCTGGTTTCATCACATCCGTGTCTCTCTGGAAACAAGGAGAAGATTTGAGAAGACGCGTCTGCGGAAGCCCCGAAAACACCAACATTAGAGCCATTTCCTGTGCGCTCTCCTCAGGCGAGAAGTTGCATTATAAACGAGGAGCATTAGAGTCCTGCAATACTCCAGCGGCTCCACTTCATCAATCTCTCCTGAAGCACAGCCGGCCGGAGACTCGGACATTACACCCGCAGGAGAAATCTAAACACGGCTGCTTATTCTGGCCCACAGATGCCCACTTCCAGAGCCTGTGTTTAAAGATGAATTGTTTTTATTGCTAATGTGTGGACAGTTCGTAAAACTTTTACCAACTTTTGTTAAACTGTTTAAGCGATTGCATTCATGAATGATCTGTACTCAAGTTAATGACTCACTGATTCAAATGAACTGTTCAGAGAGAGTCTGCAGTTAGCGATTCACTGATCTGGTCAAAATGGTCGATTAATGATTCATTTATTCAAATGATCCGGTTGAAATGAGTCTCCAATTAACAATTGACTGATTTAGATGATCCATTCAAAATGAGTTTGCAGTGAACAATACACTGATTCAAAAGATCTGATCAAAAGGAGCCTCCAGATAACTTTTCACTGATTCAAATAATCCAGTCAAAATGAGTCTCCAGATAACTATTCACTGATTCAAATAATCCAGTCAAAATGAATCTCACGAATGTCAATCAATCCCATTGAATGTCTTCAATTTACGAATCGATGATTCAAATGATCTGGTCAAAATGAGTCTCCAGATAACTATTCACTGATTCAAATGATCTGGTCAAAATTAGTTTCTAGTTAATGATTGACTGATTCAAATGATCTGGTCAAAATGAGTCTCTAGTTAATGATTCACTGATTCAAATGATCCAGTCAAAATGAGTCTCCAGGTAACTATTCACTGATTCAAATAATCAGGTCAAAATGAGTCTCCAGATAACTATTCACTGATTCAAATGATCCGGTCAAAATGACTCTCCAATCAAAGATTCACTTATTCAAATGATCCAGTTAAATGAGTCTCTAGTTAATGATTCACTGATTCAAATAATCCACTCAAAATGAATATCTAGTTAATGATTTGATTATTCAAATGATTTGATCAAAATGTGGCAACGATTCACTGATTCAAGTCTCTAATTAACAATTGATATCATCAACCATTCATGAATGATCTGTTTTTCAGTTAATGACTCACTGATTCAAATGATCTGTTCAGAGAGAGTCTGCAGTTAGCAATTCACTGATTCAATTGACTACATTAGCAACTCTCCAATTAGTGATTAAAAGATATAAATGATCCAGTCAGAGTGAGTTAAAGACTCACTGATTCAAATGATCCAGTCAGAGCAAGACTATAGTTAACGATTCACTGACTTAAATTAACAAATCAGAGTAAGTCTCCAATTAATGATTCAAATGATCTGCCCAGAGTAGTTCAGTGCTATGCAGTGGATTGGCTCTGCATACCAAATTGCAAGAGCAATCTTAATAGTAGCCTATTGCTATGCAGTTACTAAGGCATTCTGCGTGTTTTAGCATCTGCTCTGCAGTTAGAATTACTAGACTGAGTTGTTCTTAAAACTTTACTTGATTTGGATTTCATCCCATGTCTAACATGCCAACATTCATCCAACCTCTAATACTCCTGGTGTAAGACCAGCAGGTTTTAGAAGGACAGGAGCATTTTTTCCAGCCCAGAACCATTCAAAATGGTTCCAGATAGGGCTTTGGCGCCAGCATCTGCACCCTGGCAATGGAAAAGGGGCATTTGAGCTGTAAAGAAAAAGTCAGGCCTTATCCCAAAGGCTTTAAGAGGTACAGAACACTTAAGAATGGAGGATTTAAAATCCTATAGCTTAAATCCCTCTCTTTACTGCCAGATTCCCTCCTTTAACTGAAAGCTAATAGCTCAACAGTGAAAATGAGACGCAGGGAATTCAACCACAGGGTGTAACGCTACATCCGCTGAAAGGAGGTTAACAAACCCTCTTGTTTATTTGTAATTTTCAAAAAATTGCCCAACATCTTGCAGAGGCTCCCCGCTCAACCGTTCCCAAACACATCTGGACCTCAGCGAGCCAGAATTCACTCCTAATCCGTCCAGTTTTCCTTGGCTCTGAGGATTTGCCACAATACTGCCAAAACCCATAAAACAAACAGTAGGTTAAAACCCCAAAATCCCCCACTGCAGACATGAACATTCAAAAACACAGCATTTGCTCTGTCTAACAAAAAGAGAAAAGATTTGCTCAGATTTAGACACAGAAGTGCTATCAGATTATTGATTAGCGGCTGCCATGAGCTGATAAGAGCCAGCGACAGAGCGAGTCTTCTTTAAATGATTCACTGATTCAAAAGATCCAGTCAAAGCTAGTCTTTAGTTAAGGATTCACTGATATTGGTGATCTGATCAGAACTAGTTTCTATTTAATGGCTCCTTAATTGAGTCTACCGATTCAAATGATTTGATTTGAGTGAGTCTCCAGTTAAAGAATCACTGATACAAATGACCTGATCAGTACAAGTTTCCAGATAAAAACTAACTGATTCAAATGATCTGGAAACATGTTGTGATCAGGTCAATTGAATCAGAACAAGTTTCCAGAGAACTACTTAGAACAAGTTTCTAGTTAATGGCTCCTTAATTTAAATGAATCATTCAGAACGATTCTCAAGTTAACATTTAGGTCTACTGATTCAAATGATCTGATCAGAATGAGATTCACTTAAAGACTCACTGATTGAAATGATCTGATCAGAATGAGTTTCACTTAAAGACTCACTGATTCAAATGATCTGATCAGAACAAGTGTTCAGTTAATGATTCACTTTTTCAATGATCTGCTCAGAACAAGTTTCCAGTTAACGACTCGCTTCACTCTCACACACACAGTTACTGATTCAAATGATTCTTAGAGTGAAATTGAATCGATTCAGACGTGCGTTTAAAACGTCAGAAAACACCAGAATATGTGCAACCTTAAACGGCTCCACACACTATTCTAATAAAACAGTCTATTGTTGCACAAACGTGTGTGCATTTTACTGACTTTTCCACATGCAACATTATCTATTGTAGATATAGCGTTAATGACGATACTACCGTTTACAAACTACAGTGGCACCACCAGTATTTTGGAGCCATAGTATTGCGATACTACCATAGTAACGGTAAACGGTGCAACCCTACCCCACTGGCAGATTACTTTAGTAAAAAGGTACATAATATTAATAAGTAAAAGAAACGTATTTTAAACAGAAAATAAGATTGTTTTAGCACTGGCAGATTATTTAGCTTGTTTTAAGGAAACAAACACACTTCATTTTGACTTATTATTTCTGAAAACAAGACAATATTTTTTACTTGTCTAGAAAATGCTTCTTGATTTAAGAAATTTCGGGCTGGGCGATAAAATCGGTATCGGTATTTATTGGCTGAACAGCACAGTCAATAACAATAAAAAGTTTGGTATAAGGTTTCGGTATGAAGCGCTGTAGTTTTATTAAAATGTGGCAGCTGAGCGCACGCATTAGAAGCAATGCCAATAAGCTTGGGATGTAAGTTTATCATTTCCAATGGAGGCACACGACTTTTCCAGGTACACCTTGAAAAACATCTGAACTTTTCTGAATGCCGCAAGCGCACCACGATTCATGCAAGTAGAAGTAACCAATGTGCTTTACACTTTGTATGGAATATACAGATTTCAGTAACAGTAGACTAGTTACCTCAGACAAACACAGTGCACACAAACACAGCAGTGCTTTTTACTTTTCTCCATAAACTTGCATCAGAGCTGCAGCAATGGTTTGTCAGTTGGTCATCCTATGAGACAACGGGTGATGGTTGCCTAGTTACAGAAAAACGCCAGGGGAGCATGAGCACAAAGCACATGAAAAATGGTGAAGGAATCCACACGCTCGTGCATGTTTGTGACTAGCAGCAGTTAAGAGATTGTAAATAAAAAGTATTAAAGGACGTCGCCAGAGTGGCTTTTTGGTTTCTTTTCATGTGCATCCCAGCCACTAGCTCCTCATCTGAAAGATTTTTTTTATGTAGTCATCCAACTTCACAATTTGTAATGTTGAAATATGTATTTGAATAATGATGGTTAGTTCCTTTACTTGAAAGCTCAGATTTGATTGCCATAATTTGTTTAGCCTACAGAGTTTGAGGCTCACTGTATCATTATTATTCACACCTAAAGTTTGCTTTGATTGCTCAGCAGTTACCATTTACCATTTACCATTTTACCATTTACCATCTTTACCATTGCACACACTTTGTAGCAATTTATTTATCAAGTTTAAGAGTCTCTTTAGCCCTTATGTTTATTTTATTATAAAGAGATCCGATATTTTGTTTAAATATATTTTCTTGACTATTAAATCTATTTGCCTTAGTAATGCTGGTCAATTAAAATAGTGGTTAAATAAAAAATATCCTAGTATTCCTAAATGGATTGTTAAAAAATATTGAATAAATAAGATACCGAATGAAATGAAACATGATATCGTGATCATCTTTTTGCAATATCGGCCAGCCCTACTAGAAACAAGGCAAAAACTCTTAATAAGAAAAGCGTTTTTTGCAGTGAAGCAGACATGAATGTTCAAAAACACACAGTTTGCCCTGTCCGACAAAAAGAGAGAGAGAGATGTGGAAGATTCGCTCAGATTTAGACGCAGAAGCGCTATCAGATTATTGATTAGCGGCTGCCAGGAGCTGATAAGAGCCAGCGACAGCTCGGATTTGAGCCCAGATGGCATTTCAGGTTGGCTTCTGCCCGATAATACGGAGTTCAGCGGTGCCCTGAATGCTTGCCTGTCATTGTTGGCATAAGGGGATATTGCAAGCGTGTCACGGGCAAAATCTGATATCTCTTTGTTTATTTCAGGTGCACTCATTAAAATACCCCGAGCGGATCCACGTCCTCCCTCCATCGCTCCGGCCTGGAGGGCGCAATAATCTCTCCCGTCTCTGAGTGCATTAGCATCACAATTAAAACCATATTTAACCCTTTAACACGCAGCATATTCTGCTGTCTGCGGGGAAGAGCTCACAGCTGAGGAAACGGACGATGATTCACATCCATGTTTACGAAAATATGAGGTTAAACGTGTTACAAGGCACTTTCTATGGATATAGGGTATAAAATGGTGTCAAGGGATTTTTTTTGAAGCGATAAAGATAATTTAAGTAATTTAATTTGATAGTTTAATCAATTAATTTGTGTGTGTGTGAAATAAGTATTGTAGTAATTTGTATATTAAAGTATATACAGATGATTGTAAATAATAGATAGTGTAATCTCCTGAGGTAAACAATCATAATTAATATATGATAAATACCTCCAGAGAAAGAAAAAAATTGCATTTTATTTATAAAAGCTTGTTTAAAATGATGTATTAAAAAAATATTTAAAGGGGAGCTATTATGCCGGATATTCCAATATATAAAATAAAGCTCAAATTTCCCTAGACTAGAGTGTATGTAAAGTTTCAGGTCAAAATACCACACAAACATGGTTTTTGATAGGGCTGGGCGATTAATCGAAAAGTAATCAAAATCGACAATCAGGGGTCTCAATTTACGACCCGTCCTCCTCCTCCCTCCGGCCCGCAACGCCCTAATTTCGCCCTGATTTCTACTTCTGCAGCCACTTTGCAGCCACATCTGATCTCAAGTAGGACGATGGAGTCATTCTTAAGCCTTACTTTACACTACGATGACGATGATTGGAAGCTGCGTCAGAGATGCCTTTAGACGGCAAATAAAACTTGTCAGGAACTATGAGGGCAAAAAAAGAAATAAATAATAATCATTCATTAATTGTAATCAAGTAAAAATGTTCAATTAATCGACATTTTGATTTTAGGCCAAATCGCCCAGCCCTAGTTTTTGAATCTGCCCCTTTTAGGCTGTGTTCCAAATTGTGCCATTTCGGTGACTATCGCTTTAAATTCAAGTGAGATTGTGCTCTTTTCAAAAGAGGGCGGAGCTACAAACACCTATATTTTAACATAGCATATTCAAAAACAGAACTAAAGGTATCTTCGTGAAAATCAGAGATAAAAACTTTTCCATAATCTTCAGCAGGTGAAAACTCTAATAGCAGACGGCTGCTTCTCACTCAGGGCTGTTTATGCAAATGCTAATGAGGGAGAGATTGTGACTAATGGGTGATGATTTCCCCCTCTGATGACATGTACAAAGGGAGAAAGCCAGATAAAGTGTTTCTGCAGATTGTTTTTATCAAATGTGATTATAAAAAAGAGAATTAATACATTTTTACCATTACAGACTGGCTATAATCACACACTGTTGACGCACAACTGTGTTTAAACCACTTATTAAAGGTTAAATTAATAAAAACTGTTACATTTTTAACAGTAAGTTGTGCCCTATTTGTGTAAAATACCATAATCGCTTTTTCTCTGTCAAACCATACCATACCAAACCATGATGGCAAGCATTCATAAACTGAAAAATCTCAAAAGACAGATTTTTCTTTTTTTCTTCATAGAACAGAGGTTGATTATAGCTGTGAATGGGGGAGAGAGAGTGAAAAAGACCCCCTTCTTATGTCTTTAATGCTGTTTATGCTAATAAAATCAGTCCTGGGTTAATGAAATCTGTCCTGGCTTAATGAAATCACTGCTCATGTTTCATTAGTGTTCTAAACTCCGCCCACTCAGATAATGATCTGCTCCCTGATTGGTCACAAATGTGTGCTGTACGCACCACTGCGCCAGACAACTGATTAGCTAATGTTACTAACAACTTGCTGATCATTTGGAAATTGAAGGAATAGTTTACTCAAAAATATGTAAACATAAAACAAAACAACCAACAGGGCTCGAAATTGCGACCATTTTTAGAAAAAAAAGCTTGAAATTTAATCTATGAAACCTCATAATATATTTGGGAGCATTTGTGCGACTGCATATAATGGTTGTAGTGCGACCTGTTTTGATTTTTTCTAAACGTGCTGAATCGCTCTTCCCTGCCTCTATATTGGTTCATATTAGCTGTCAATCAATCAATGCTTTGCGCTGTCAGATGACAGGAAGCTTTTGTGACCACGGGAAATGCAAACGGCTGAAGAGTGAAAGTACACAGGTTTGCAAACCCCACCTAAAGTTACAACAATGGCGCCGATGACAGCAATCATGTGGTGAATGTTGATCCGCCAGCCGAGATCAGTAGAGTGTTTTGGGAGAAGGTGCCCGAATCTCATTGCATTCACTGCATGTACAGCGCAAATGTCCCCCTAAATGTAAAATCTAACACTGTACACATCATCGCCATAGAAGCTCGCCCTTTACTAAGTTTAAACTGAAACTGCGGCTCATAACAAAGAACGATATTGCGCCGGTGGTCATCGGGAGAATCTGCACTGCCCCACTGATATATATATGAGACTGAGCATTTAAAATGACACAAACCGAAACCAAAACTTTTAAAGAGTGGTAGAAGTGAGACTTTTCTTCCTTTCTTTTGTCCGTTCATTCTTGAGATGCATATTATTTTTCTATTTAGCTACTGATGACTGCTTTGCAGCTTTCAGCATTGAATTGAATGATTTATTATAATCTTTCGTTTGTTTTGTGGCAGAAATTCATTCATTCTTTCATTTTTTTTTTTGCTTAGTCCGTTTATTAATCCGGGGTCACCACAGCGGAATGAACCAACAGCCAACTTATCCAACACATGTTTTACGCAGCGGATGCCCTTCCAGCTGCAACTCATCCCTGGGAAACATCCATACACACCCATTCACACTCATACATTACGGAAAATTTAGCCTACCCAATTCACCTGCATGTGTTTGGACTGTGGGGGAAACCAGAGCACCCGGAGGAAACCCACGTGAACACAGGGAGAACATGCAAACTCCACACAGAAACGCCAACTGAGGCTTGAACCAGCGACCTTCTTGCTGTGAGGCGACAGCACTACCTACTGCGCCACCTGTAGCAGAAATATTATTAAATTGACATGCATAAAAAAACAATAGTGCAAAATAAATATTTCTTACTGCAATGCTTCATTTTTGTTTGATGCAAACCATAGATTTATTTTTCATGTAAGTAACAGTAGAACTTTATATAGCAGATAACTCACATTCAAGCACATTCAAGGCAGCATGACAATGAGAAATGTAATTCATTGTTAGTATTATTGTCATCATTAATATTTTAGAATTTTTAGACTTTCAGTTTTGAATTATTGCACAAATATCAATACGTCAAAGAATTAGTTGGACAGTTGTTTCTTGTTAGTCCTGATTGATGTTGTTTTCAAATACAATAAATCCCTTAAAATACAATTTGCAGTGTTACTCATTCATTTTTGGTGGGTGCTCCTAAATTTTTTTCTGGTGCTCCTAAATATGTGAAGTTGGGAGCACCGGTGCTACCAAGTTAAAAAGTTAATTTTGAGCCCTGACCAATGAAATTAGACATCAATAACGTACAACCTGATGTGTCACGTCAAAACACAGGCTAGCAATCCAACAATCCATCAACAAAAACACAAAATAACAATCCAACGAAAGTAAATGTTTAACATGACGGAAATGAACAAACCCATGAAAAGTTAGAAAAGTAAAAAAGTGACATGTTTTGTAAGTATAGCACTCAAAAACTGACAGGTTTGTCATATCTCTTACCAAATTTTTTTATCTGTGAGAATTCCGCTTAAGTATCGTACTTAAGCCGCATTTCCACTGCACACGACAAACGCCAACTGACAGATCAGAAGTCATTCTTTCCAATAGAGAGTAGTCCGGGAGCTGCGATCCTCTCTGCGAAAAATTCAGATCCGATTTGAGCTGCAGATCTATTGAAACATTAAACTCCTGGGACTAGACCATATGAGACCGGTTGTGATGTATTGTAGTGTTTAGTGGTGTATCGGAACCCCCCCCTACCCCTCCCTTGGTAAGTGTTCGCCCGTACCCCTGGTGTAAAGTATGCATTCTAAAGTATGTGAATACTTTACCCCCCCCCCCCCCCCCCCCCCCCAAACATCTTTATTTCTGTGACCGTCACAACCCCCCTCCCCCCAATAGTGGCCCCCTTCACTAATCCGTGCCATTGCCAATGTTATCCAAACAGTTCTGTGCTCGTGAGATGGGAAATACTAGGTTTTTTTCATTTTTTTAATCAGAAATAAAGTTTATATTGAAAAAACATTTCTATTTATAAATGAGTAATAACAAATATTATTTGTTTTATGTTGTCTCCACATTCCCTCCAAAATTGTTAGCGTTCTATTTGAGTTTCTAGTATTCATTTATTCAACCATGGTGAACGCACGGAGAGTAAAGGCTCTAGCTTTTAAACTCCTTTATGTCTTACACTGCGAGAGCAGCTTTTCTCCCATGTGCATGACAAAACTGAAAATTTCTGTGCGACTGCCACAAGGGGCGTGTTCCGACAGTCGTGTCCAGATCTCGTGTGAAGTGAAAAGGCGGCTTTAGAGGGAAAATGTGCATTATGCATTTATTCATGATAAAGTTTAAGCATCAGTATCTGTGCATGGTATCGGCCGATCACCATGACAAGAAATCGATACTCGATATCGGCTGCAAAAATGCAGATTGGAGCATCCCTAGTTTTTACCAAGCGGCAACCTCCGCTCTCCCTCGGGAAGCCAATACGGAAGTAACTAAAACTGCAATCATCGACTCGCCTTGGGGGGCTGGCTCCAGGAAGTCCAGGTCTGCCAGGTCCAAGCTAAATGCCAGCAGGTGTCTGTAGCTCTGGTCACTCTCCGCCTCTTTGCCCTTGTTTAGTATCCCACCATGGGTGCGATGACGCACGAACAAACGACGACGGTTGGT